>NC_037668.1:13658098-13807162 GCF_003255815.1 Theropithecus gelada | reverse complement strand
AAAATTCTCTTTTTTTGTTGTGTCTCTGCCAGGCTTTGGTATCAGGATGATGTTGGCCTCATAAAATGAGTTAGGGAGGATTCCCTCTTTTTCTATTGATTGGAATAGTTTCAGAAGGAGTGGTACCAACTCCTCTTTGTACCTCTGGTAGAATTCGACTGTGAATCCATCTGGTCCTGGACTTTTTGGTTGGTAGGCTATTAATTATTGCCTCAATTTCAGAGGCTGCTATTGGTCTATTCAGGGATTCAACTTCTTCCTAGTTTAGTCTTGGGGGAGTGTAAGTGTCTAGGAAATTATCCATTTCTAGGTTTTCTAGTTTCTTTGCATAGAGGTGTTTTTAGTATTCTCTGATGGTAGTTTGTATTTCATTCATTTGATCTTTAATCGCTGATACTCTTTCTTCCAGTTGATTGAGTCGGTTACTGAAGCTTGTGCATTTGTCACATAGTTCTCGTGTTATGTTTTTCTTCTCTATCAGTTCTTTTAAGGTCTTCTCTGCATTCATTATTCTAGTTATCCATTAATCCATTCTTTTTTCAAGGTTTTTAGTTTCTTTGTGCTGGTTGCATAGTTCCTCCTTTAGCTCTGAGAAGTTTGATCAACTGCAGCCTTCTTCTGTCAACTCGTCAAACTCATTCTCCGTCCAGCTTTGTTCTATTGCTGGTGATGAGCTGTGTTCCTTTGGAGGGGAAATGCGCTCTGATTTTTTGAATTTCCAGCTTTTCTGCCCTGCTTTTCCCCCACCTTTGTGGTTTTATCTGCCTTTGGTCTTTGATGATGGTGATGTACTGATGGGGTTTTGGTGTGGGTGTCCTTTCTGTTTGTTAGTTTTCATTCTAACAGTCAGGACCCTCCGTTGTAGGTCTGTTGGAGTTTGCTTGAGGTCCACTCCAGATCCTCTTTGCCAGGGTATCAGCAGCAGAGGCTGCAGAAGACAGAATATTGCTGAACAGCGAGTGTTGCTGTCTGATTCTTGCTCTGGAAGCTTCATCTCAGAGGTGTACCCTGCCGTGTGGGGTGTGAGGTGTCGGTCTGCACCTAGTGGGGGATGTCTCCTAGTTAAGCTACTCAGGGGTCAGGGACCCACTTGAATAGGCAGTCTGTCCATTCTCAGATCTCAACCTCCGTGCTGGGAGATCCACTGCTCTCTTCAAAGCTATCAGACAGGGGCATTTACTTTTGCCGAGGCTTCTGCTGCTTTTTGTTTAGCTATGCCCTGTCCCCAGAGGAGGAGTCTACAGAGGCAGGCTGGCCTCCTTGAGCTGCAGTGGGCTCCACCCAGTTCGAGCTTCCCAGCGGCTTTGTTTACTTATGTAAGCCTCAGCAATGGTGGGCGCCCATCCCCCAGCCTCGCTGCCGCCTTGCAGTTAGGTCTCAGACTGCTGTGCTAGCAATGAGGGAGGTTCCATGGGCATGGGACCCTCCAGGCCAGGTGTGGGATATAATCTCCTGGTGTGCCATTTGCTAAGACCCTTGGTAAAGCGCAGTATTAGGGTGAGAGTTATCTGATTTTCCAGGTGTTGTGTGTCTCAGTTTCCCTTGGCTAGGAAAAGGGATTCCCTTCCCCCTTGCACTTCCCACGTGAGGTGATGCTTTGCCCTGCTTCAGCTCTCGCTGGTTGGGCTGCACCAGCTGACCAGCACTGTTTGTCCGGCACTCCCCAGTGAGATGAACCTGGTACCTCAGTTGAAAATGCAGAAATCACCCATCTTCTGTGTCACTCACCCTGGGAGCTGGAGGCTGGAGCTGTTCCTGTTCGGCCATCTTGGGTATGCCCCAAGAGTTTTTTTTTAATCCTGAAGGAACGTTGAATTTTATCAAATGCTTTTTCTGAGTCTGTTGAGATTATCACGTGTTTTTTTCCCCTTCATTCTGTTGATGTAATGTATTGCATTTATTGATTTGTGTATGTTGAACCGTCCATGCATCCTTGATATAAATCCTACCTGATTGTGGTGGATTATCTTTTTGATATGCTGTTGGACTCAATTGGCTAGTATTTGAGGATTTTTGCATCTATGTTCATCAGGGATATTGGCCTGTAGTTTTCTTTTATTGTTGTGTCTTTGTCTGGTTTTGATACCAGGGCAATGCTGACTTCATAGAATGAGTTAGAGGGGATTCCTTTCTCTTTAATTCTTGGAGTAGTTTCAGGAGGAATGATATTCATTCTTTTTTGTATATCTGGCAGAATTCAGCTATGAGTCCATCTAGTTCCAGGTTTTTCCTGTTGGGAGGCTTTTTATTACTGATTCAATCTTGTTACTCTTATTGACCTATTCAGATTTTCTCTTTCTTCGTGATTCAATCTTGGCAGGCTGTGTGTTTCCAGAAACTTATCTATTTCCTCTATGTTTTCCAGTTTGTCAGCACATAATTGTTCATAATAGTCTCTAATGATCTTTTGTTTTTCTGTAGCATCAGTTACAATGTGTCCCTTTTCATTTTTGAATTTGCTTATTTGGCTCTTTTCTTGGTTAGTCTAGCTAGTGGTTTATCAATTTTGTTTATCTTTTAGAAAAACTAACTTTTTATTTCGCCTATGCTTTGTATCTTTTAGTCTCTATTTCATTTAGTTTTGTTCTGATCTTTATCATTTCTTTTCTTCTGCTAATTTTGGGTATGGTTTGTTCTTGCTTTTCTAGTTCTTTGAGGTGCATTGTTAGATTGTTAGCTTGTAACGTTTCTGCTTTTTCAATGTTGGCATTTACTGCTATAATCTTTCCTCTTACAATTGCTATTGCTTTATCCCACAGTTTGGGGTATGCTGTGTTTCATTTTGGGTATGCTTGTTTATTGGAATTTTTAAATTTCCATCTTAATTTCTTCATTGACTCAATAATCATTAAGAAACATGTTCACTTTCCATGTATTTGTATAGTTTCCAGAGTTCCTGTTGGTATTGATTTCTCGTTTCACCACATTGTGGTCTGAGAAGGTACTTTATATTATTTTGATTTTTAAAAATTTGTTGAGATTTGTTTTCTGACCTAACATATGGTCTACGCTGGAGAATGTTTCATGTGCTGATGAAAAGAATGTGTATTCTGCAGTTTTTGGACAGCATGTTCTGTTAATGTCTGTTAGCTCCATTTGGTCTAAAGTCCAGTTTAAATCTCATGTTTCTGTTTTGATTTTCTGTTTAGATGATCTGTCTAATGCTGAGAGTGGGGTACTCAAGTCTCCCATTATTATTGTATTGTAGTCTATCTCTCTCTCTTTTGATCTAGTAATATTTGTTTTATGAATCTGGGTGCTCTAGTGTTAGGTGCATATATATTTAGAATATTATATCCTCTTGCTGGATTGATACCTTTGTCATTGTACCATGACCTTCTTTGTCCTTTTTACTCTCTTGACTTAAAGTTTGTTTTATTTGTTATAAGTATAGCAACTCTTGCTCACTTTTGGTTTCTGTTTGTGTGGAATATCTTTTTCCATTCTTTTCTTCTTAGTCTATATGCGTTTTTGCTGGCAAGATGAGTTTCACACAAGCAGCATATAGTTGGATCATGTTGATTTTATCCATTCAGCCATTCTAAACTTTTTAAGAGAAGAGTTTGATCTGTTTATGTCTAAGGTTCTTATTGAACTGCCAAAAAGCAGAGACAAAGAAAATACCTTGAAAGCAACTAGAAAAGAATGATACATTATAGCCAGAGGACCAAGAGAAATTTAAATTTTCATTGACCTTTCATCATAAACAATGCAAGTCAGAAGACAGTGGAACACAATTTTTAAAGTAGTCAAAGGAAAAAACTTTCAACCCAGAATTCTGTAGTTAGAGAAAGTATTCTTCTAGAATTAAGGTAAAATAATGACAATCTCAGATGAAAGAAAACTAAGAGATTATGTTGCTGGAAGAGCTGTATAATAGACCATGCTAAACAACATTCTTCTGGCTGAAGATAAATGAGATCAGAATGAATCTAGAATCTTTATGAAATGATGAAAATCATCAGAAATGGTAAATGTCTAAGTAAATATAAAAAGTGATGTACCATCTGAGTACTGAACTAGGTCCTCCTTCAATTTTGTTGAAAGCAAAGTTCCTAGATAAGTAGCTAGGAGTTACTTAGGCGTGTCATAGTTGAAGGGGGATATCCCAAAGAAGACCACTACCACGGTGAGGTGGGATGCCCAGGTAGAAAAGATCTTTCTCTGGCCCTGAGGAGAGGGAATCTGAAGGATAGCAGAAATGATGAGTATGTCAGATGCTGCAGTAAACAGGCAGAGGCTCAGGCCAACAGTGGCACTGGCCCCATGGAGCACAGACTCACTGACAGAAGTGTCTGAGAAGGAGAGCCTCAGGAGTAATGGGATGCTGCAGAGCAAGTAGTGGGTCTGATTTGGGTTCATACAGAGTAACTGTAGCTGTCAAACACAGACCTTCACACTCATGAGGATCCCATATTGAAGAGGGTGGCAAATAGCCACATAGTGGTCATAAGCCATAGCAGCCAAAAAGACACCCTCAAAGCCAGCTCATGTCACAAGGAAGAAGATCTGAGAAGGGCAGCCCTCGTAGGAGATGGTCTTCTTCTCCTGGAAGAAGTTCACTGGCATGACCAAGATGGTGGTAGACACGTAGCAGATATCCAGGAAGCTCAGATTGCTGAGGAAATAACCCATTGGAGTTTGGAGGGCAGGACTGACCTGGTGGCCTGCATTATGAGCATGTTCCCTAGGAGAGTTGTCAGGTTGTCAGGTAAATGATCATGAAACCAGAAAGAACAAGCCCTGTCAGTTGGATGGTTGAAAAATCCCAGGAAGACAAATCCAGTGACATTTGTTTATTTATTTCAAATGATGTCACAGCTACAAAATGATAAGAAAAAAGAAACTATAATGAGAACTAATGAAAGCACCACTACTGGGTTTCTGAACTTGCAGAGCCATGTCAAATAATGTATACACAGCAGCCTGAAGAGGTATGCGGGAGTACCTTTAGGAAGATCACAACTTCGCACAGGGTTTTGTATGGCTGCTGGCTGGTAAGAATAAATGGAGACGTTTTAAAATCAGCAACAAGCTGTTAACCCCCATGTTAAAGTAAGCTCATTTCTCACTGGCTCTGCATTAGCTCCTTTCTAAAATTGCACTCCACTGTGTTAAATTCCTTTTTCTAAATATCTTATTTTTTAAGTAACACAGTTTTATCATGAAAAATTGAGAAAATGCAGAAAGATATAAAGAAGGATAAAACCATCCGCGGAATCAATGCTACCTTTCAGTATTATCCATTCCAGTCTTTTTCTCTATATATGAATCCTGATCTCTGCTTATGAGTTTAAAATATTAGGAGCACAAATTCCCAAAATTACACTGTATTATTCCATCACACAAAATAAATTTAGTATCTCTCTTTTGATTGAACATTTAGATGGCTTCTCTTCCTTTTGCTATTATAAATACTAGAATGAAAATTTTCAGACATGAGTATCTGTGAACATTTCTGATTATTTCTCAGAATTAAATTTTAAGTCAGCCTGGTTTTAGATAACTTTATTTTTCTCAATAAGAGTTAAAACATGTTTTTCAGGGTTTATAAGATATAAGAAATTTCAACCAATAATATATGTTTTACTTATATATTTTTCTTTTTTCCTTATTAAACTTTAGTAGCCCTAGATTTAAGCTCAGAAACTATGTTCATCCTGAAAAGATAATTGATACAATTGCCAAATTTGTATTAAGCTATGCTTTCTAATCTCTGAAACATTATCGTGAACTGCAATTTTTATTTCTTTTTCTGTCTTGAAGGGAAGATGATATAGTAGAAACAGCGGGCTCTTGAGCCTAAAAGATGTGGTTTGAAATTCTACGTCTGCCATTTACTAGATGTAGACAGTGGAAAAGTTAGTTGATCTCTGTCCTTCGTTTGCTCATTGTATTCTGATATTAATGGTGTCTATCTTAACAATTGTTGAGAAAACTAATATGAGATAATATAAGTTATATGCCTGCTGCATTGTATGTGCTCAATACTCTTTATTAGGTTAAAAAGTTCCAGCTTGTCCCTACTTTATTGATAGGTTTTATCATGAATGGATGTTGAATTTTCTTAAATGACTTTTCTGCATCTACTGAGATAATATATGTGTTTTCTTATTTAGTCTGTTAATATGGTAAATTATATGGATTGACTTTTTCAATGATAAACTAACTTTGCATTCCTAGAATCACTCTCAATTAATTGCAATGTATTATTCTTTTTATATACTTCTGGATTCAATTTGCTAATATTTTGTTGAGGACTTTTACATCTATATTTATGATCTTTAGTTTTCTTGTAATATCTTTGTCTAGTTTTGTTATCAGGCTCATGCTGGCCATATGAAATATGTGCAGAAGGTTCTCTCCTCTTATATTTTCTGCGAGAAATTGTTTATAGTTGGTGTAATGTGTTCCTTAAATGCCTGGTCAAATTCAACAGTGAAATCATATAAGCCTGATGTTCTCCCCACTCACTTTGCCCTTCCCCAACAGGCCCCAGTGAGTGTTGTTCCCCTCCCTGTGTCCATGTGATCTCATTGTTCAGCTTTCACTTATAAGTGAGAACATGCAGCTTTTGATTTTCTGTTTCTGTGTTGGTTTATTGAGGATAATGGCTTCCAGCTTCATCCATGTCCCTGCAAAGGATATGATCTCATTACTTTTTATGGCTGCATAGTATTCCATGATGTATATATACCACATTTTCTTTATCCAGTCTGTCATTGATGGGCATTTGAGTTGATTCCATGTCTTTGGTATTGTGAATAATGCTGTAGAGAACATATGCGTGCATGTATCTTTAGAATAGAATGAGTTAGGCTGGCCACAGTGGCTCACGCCTGTAATCTCAGCACTTTGGGAGGCTGAGGTGGGTGAATCATGCGCTCAGGAAATAGAGATCATCCTGGCTAACATGGTGAAACCCTGTCCCTTCTAAAAATACAAAACAAACAAACAAACAAAAAACAAAAACAATTAGCTGGGTGTGGTGGCATGTGCCTGTAGTTCCAGCTACCCGGGAGGCTGAGACAAGAGAATCGCTTGAACCTGGGAGGCAGAGGTTGCAGTGAGCCAAGATCACACCACTGCACTCCAGCCTGGGTGACAGAGTGAGACTCTGTCTCCAAAAAAATAAAATAAAATAAAAAGGAAGAATGATTTCTATTCCTTTGGATTCATACTCAGTTAATGGGTTTGCTGGGTTAAATGGTATTTCCAGTTCTAAATCTTTGGGGAATCACCACACTGTCTTCCGCAATGGTTGAACTAATTTACATTTCTACCAACAGTGTAAAAATGTTCCTATTTCTCCACAATCTCACCAGCATCTGTTGTTTCTTGACTATTTAATAAACACCATTCTGACTGGTGTGAGAGGGTATCTCATTGTGGTTTTGATTTGCATTTCTCTAATAATCAGTGATGCTGAGCTTTGTTTCATATGTTTGTTGGCTTCAAGTATGTCTTTTTTTTTGAGAAATGTCTGTTTATATCCTTTGTCCACTTTTTAATGGGGGTCGTTTGCATGCTGGGCTTAATACCTAGGTGATGGGTTGTTAGGTGCAGCAAACCACCATGGCACACATTTACCTATGTAACAAACACGCACATCCTGCACATGTACCTCAGAACTTAAAAAATTAAAATAAAAAAAGAAAATAATGTCTACTAAGGCATTATCAAGTCAGTATGTTTAAGTTTTTCCAATTATCCTGTCCTTTTTTCCTTTCCTTTCCTTTTTTTTGTTTTAGTGATTTATTGTTTGAATAAAAATCTACCAAGTTTCAAAAAAAAAGAAAAAAGAAAAGAAAAAAAAAGAAAAAAAAACAAACCCAAGTCATATGGGCCTGGACTTTTCTTTTTTGGAATGTTTTAAACTAAACATTCAATTCCTCTAACATACATAGAACTATTCAGGTTATCCATTTCTTCTTGAGTGAGCTTTGGGAACTTCTGATGTCTTCAAGAAAGTGTTATGTTTCATCTATGCTGTCAAGTAGTAGTAGTCCATAATTATCCTTTTAATGTAGGGTCAGTATTGATTGCTCTTGTCTTATTCCTGACATTTATAATTTGTGTCTTCTGTCTTTTTTTCTTAGTCAACCTGCCTAGATGTTTATCAATCTTATTGCTCTTTTTAAAGAACTAGTTTATTTTCACAGATTTTTCTCTATTGTTTCAATTTCATTGATTTTTTTTCTCAAATCTTTATTGTTTCTTTACTTTTGTTTGCTTTGGGTTTGATATCTTCTTCTTTCTCTAAGGCAGAAGCTTAGGTTAATGATTATAGATACAGGCTTTTCTAATATACACATTAAGTGGTATATATTTCTGTCTAAACCCTGCTTTAGCTGTATTTCAGAATTTTTGATTTATTGTTTTTATTTTCATTTAGTTCAAAATATTTAAAAATTTCCTTTGAGACTTTCTTTGCTTCATAAGTTATCTTAAAATGTATTGTTTAATAGCCAATATTTAGGAATATTCTAGGTATCTTTCTAATATTATTATTCTATATGGCCAAAGAATATGCTCTGCTTGATATTTATTGTTAATGAGAAAGGCGTGTAGAAGTTTCCAACTATAATTGTGCATTTGTCTATTTTTCCTTTCAGATCTGTCAGGTTTGGCCTCATGTAATTTGAAGTTCCTTTTCAGGTGCTTACACATAAAGGATAATGTCTTCGTGGAGATTTGATTTATCATTATGCAATATTCCTTTTAATCCCTGGTGATCTTCCTTCATTCTGAAGTCTATTTTGTCTAAAATTAATATATCCTTTGCCCACTTTTACTATGCAACATTTGCAAAGTATATCTTTCTCTCTTCTTTTACTTTCAACTCTCCCCTTTCCTTATATTTACAGTGGGTTTCTTTTAGACAGTATATAGTTGGATACTGCCTTTTAAAACCCAATTTGAAGGCTCTAGGGAAGAAAACCTTTCTGTTTCTCCCTAACAGCTAGTGGTTCCTGACAATCCCTGTTGTTCCTTGGCTTGTAGCTGCATGACTCCAGTCTTTGCCTCTATTTTTCCATGGCGCTCTCGTTTGTGTGTGTCTTTATTTGTCCTCTCCTTTTCTTATAATGATGCCACTAACTGTGTTTAGGTCCCACCTTAATCCAGTATAATCTCCTATTAACTTAAATAATTACACCTTCAAAGGCCCTATTTCCAAACAAGATCACATTCTGGTGAGACATGAATGTGAGGGGAACACTATTCAACCCAATACATTTATCTTGATTTAATTCATTTCAAACATTCTCCATTTGTTTGTATAGATCCAAGTTTCTGACTTACAGTATATTTCTTATACCCGAAAAACTTTCATTAACATTTGTTTAGAGTATATTTGTTGGCAACACAGTCCCTGTTCTTATTTGTCTGAGAAAATCCTTATTTCTCTCAATATTTGAAGGATGTCTTCAGGTTAAGAGGTTATTTTTTTTCTTTTTTCCCATTTAGCACTTTAAAGATGTCACACCATTTCATTTAGCACTGGTTGTGTAGTTTCTGATGTGAAATCTGCTGCATTTCTTATTTGTGATGCTCTGTTGGTTGTTTCTTTCCTCCTACTACTTGTCTCTTCCTTCTCAAATTCCAATTTTTAGACAGTTTGGTACTGTACCATATCTCTTGGATACTCTGGCTTAAAAATTGCTTTTAACTCTTTTTTTTCTCCTTGTGTTTGGTTTGTGTAATTTCTGTTGACTTATTTTCTTTTTTCTTTCTTTTTTTTTAAAATTTTTGAGATGAAGTCTCACTCTGTCACCTAGGCTGGAGTGCAGTGGCGTGATCTTGGCTCACCACAGCCTCTGCCTCTGCCTCTCAGTTTTAAGAGATTCTTCTGCCCTCAGCCTCCTGAGTAGCTGAGATTACAGGCATCCACCACTGCATCCAGCTTTTTTTATATTTTGTTTTTTTTTTTGTTGTTTTTTGTTGTGGTGGTGTTTCTTTCTTTCTTTCTTTCTTTTTTTTTTTTGAGATGGAATCTCGCTCTCGCTCTGTCACCCAGGCTGGAGTGCAGTGGCACAATCTCGGCTGACTGCAAGCTCCCCATCCCGGGTTCACACCATTCTCCTACCTCAGCCTCCCGAGTAGCTGGGACTACAGGCACCCACCACGCCCGGCTAATTTTGTTTTTATATTTTGGTAGAGACGGGGTTTCACCATGTTAGCCAGGATGGTCTTGATCTCCTGACCTCGTGATCCACCTGCCTCGGCCTCCCAAAGTGCTGGGATTACAGGCGTGAGCCACCACACCCAGCTTGAGACAGGGGTTCACCATATTGGCCTGGCTGGCCTCGAACTCCTGACCTCAAGTGATCCACTCACCTCAGCCTCCCAAAGTGTTGGGATTACAGCTGTGAGTCGCTGCACCTGGCCTCTGTTGACCTATTTTGAAGTTCACGAATTCTTTCTTCAGCTGTATCAAGTTTATTGAAGAGCCTGTTAAATGAATTCTTCATCTTTATTACCGTGTTTTTAATTTATAGCACTTCCATTTGATCTTTTCTTATGGTTTTCACCTCTCTGCTGAAATCAACTATGTGATCTTGCAGGTTGGTTACTTTTTCCATTAAGGCTTCTAAGCGATTAATCATTATAATTTTAAATTCCTTGTCTCATAGTTTAAAAATATTTCTCGTATTTGAGTCTGGTTTTTATGTATTGTCTCTTCAGGCTATATTTTTTCCTACCTTTGTTTTTAAGATGAGGTCTCACTCTGTTGCCCAGGCTGGAGTGCAGTGGTGTGATCATGGCTCACTGCAGCCTCAAACTCCTGGGCTCAAGCAATCCTCATGCCACAGTCTCGTAAGTAGCTGGGACTATAGGCATACACCACTATGCTGGGCCAATTAAAAAAATATTTTTCAGAGATGTGGGTCTCACTTTGTGTCTGCTTGGAAGCCAGGCTTTGGTGTAAGAATGGGCAAGAAGAGTTACAGAGTCTGCCTATTGTTGATAGTCCGTGTGCCTCAGGTTAAAACACCTTTGTTTGGTCCCAAAGAGTGGTTTGAGTGCTAAAAACAGATTAAAATGAAATGGTCTATAGCTAAAGATGTTTTGGAGCTTGGAGAAAATCCCTGAAGCATTGGTTCACAGAGAGGAAGCCATGGTTGAAGCACTTTAAATCCATGGGTGGTGAGGATGTGTGAGGACATGGAATCAGTTTGGGCAGGCTGGCTGGATGGTGGGATCATTAATTAAAGCAGGAAATACATGAGGTAGAGCAGATTTAGGGGGAGGAGATAGTAGATTAGATTCAAATAATGTTGAATGTTAGGTAACTGTGGGATCTCCATGCAGAAATTCCTAATAGGCTGTTCAAAATACAGGATTTGGTCTCAGGAGACAGGCTAGAACTGCAGATACTAATTTGGGAGTCATCCTGAAGACAACTGTTGCAGCAACAGATGTACATAAATTCAATCAAGAAGAATAGATAGAGTGAGAGGAGAGGAAGGCTAAGGTGGGAATCTTGCGCTCCTCAGTGTTTACAGAAAATGTGGTGAAGAGGTATCCAGAAAGGACTTGAAAATACTCAGAACCCTACCTACCTCAGCTATAGGCATTGCTTTTCCTAAGTAATTTCCCTAAATAATAAGCATTTCTCTTATTAATCCCTTATTAGCAATGATTTACAGTAAATCACCATTGGAACTGAGCTGGGAATCTGCATGTACTCCTGGAAATTTCTGAGTTATGTGTGTGTTTTATTCTGTTTTCTCTGTTAACTGCATAAACTTTGAGTCATTCGAAAATCAGGGACTTTTTTTTCACTCCTCATATCAAAAAGGTAGGTATGAAAATCTCTTTTATAGGTAGATGTCTAGATGTATTCACAGGAAGAAATGAAATTCCTCATGGAAGGTGGTTCTGTAAGAGTTTACTTTGGGAAACTGATCCAAACATCACCCAGTCTATGGATATCTAAATTAGAAAACTGAATATAAATTTTCAGGGATTTTCTAAAATATGGTTTCTGAGGTTGCACACACTGCTTATTATAAAGGTCTTGAAATGTGACTTCATATTAGTTGAAGTCAGTTCCTGAGGAACATATTTATAGGGCATTAAAAAGAAAATCTCTATATATGTTTACATGTAACTTTTTGTCTTTAGTTTAACTGACTAATCTAATTTCTTGTGGGCCGGGGGATAAGGTGGGTAAGTAGTAATGTGAATTTTTTCTTACTCTTTTTTTTTTTTTTTTTTTTGAGAGAGGGTTTTGCTCTGTCGGCTCTGTTGCCGAGGCTGGAGTGCAGTGGTGCAATCTTGGCTCTCTGCAGCTTCAACCTCCCAGGCTGTCAATCCTCCCACTTCAGCCTTCTGAGTAGCTGGGATCACAGGCACGCACCACCCCACCTGGCTAATTTTTTGTATTATTTGCAGAGACGGGGTTTGGACATGTTGCCCAGGCTGATCGCAAACTCCTGGATTCAAGTGATCTGCCAACCTCAGCCTCCCAAAGTGTTGGGATTACAGGGTGAGCCACTGTGCCTGGCCTTATTTTTTCTTATTACTCATCGTCCCTGATGTAGTTTGGATATTTCATGCCCTCCAAATTTCATGCTGAAATTTGATCCCAGATGTTGGAAGTGAGGTCTAGTGGGAGGTTCGGCTCATGGGGGCAAATCTCTCATGAACAGCTTGGTGCCATCCTTGCAGTAATGAGTGAGTTCTCATTCTATTAGTTCACATCATGACTGATTGTCAAAAAGCCTGGCATCTCCTCCTCTCTCTCGTTCTTTCTCTCTCGCCACTTTACATGCCAGCTCCACTTCCCTTTCTGTCATGATTGGAAGCTTCCTGAGACCCTCACCAGAAGATGCTGGTGCCATGCTTCTTGTACAACCTCCAGAACTGTGAGCCAAATAAAATTCTTTTCTTTATGAACTACCCAGCATCAGGTATTCTTTTAGAGCAATGCAAAAAGGACTGAGACGATCACCACCGTCATCATTAAAATTTATTATTAGCAATCACTACCTATGCATGACACTTTCTGTAATACAATATACACTTGTCCCTTAGAATTTAAATTCTTATTCCTAGGAATAGGCAGCCTCATTGAAAACCCTCTCCCGTATAATAATGACTTTATTCTCCATGATCACATGGAGATAGATAGATTTCATAGAAAAAAATAATTTGAGGGTGATTTTTCTTAGACTGGTTCTGTACCAAAAAATTGGCTTTTAAAAAAATCTTGCTTAGGCTGGGCGTGGTGGCTCACACCTGTAATTCCAGCACTTTGGGAGGCCGAGGAGGGCGGATCACAAGGTCAGGAGTTTGAGACCAGCCTGGACAACATGGTGAAACCCTGTCTCTACTAAAAATACAAAAATTAGCTGGGTATGGTGGCGCACGCCTGTAATCCTAGCTACGCAGGAGGCTGAGGCAGGAGAATTGCTTGAACCTGGGAGGCAGAGGTTGCAGTGAGCCGAGATCATGCCACTGCAAAACAGCCTGGGCAACAGAGTAAGACTCTATCTCAGAAAACACAACAAACAACAACAACAACAACAAAAATATATATCTTTCTTAATAGTTTCAAAGTATGTTTTTCTTTAATGATTAAATTGATTTTAGTATAATGCATCCAATGAAAACCCAATGAGTTTCTTTGAAAAGATGCAACATTTTTACATACCTGAATTCAAACACTATTTTTCAAACTGAGTAATGGATAGAAACAAACATTAGATAATAATAGCTAACACTAGTTAAATCTCTATTATGTGCTAACTTTTTACGTGTATTACATCTCAGCTTTTTACATTTATTAACTTATTTGATTCACATAATAACCTATAAGACAACCTACCATACCCGTTTTGGAGATAAATAAACTGAGGCACAGAGGGTTTAAGTCATATAATAATTATTAGTAGTAATACTGATAATATCTTATATTTGCAAACTGCTCTATAGTCTTGAAAGCCCATGCATTCTTTGATTCTGAGAATTCAAGGCACGTGATTAATATGCCAGTACAGCTTTCATTAAAAATTCCAAATCTCGGGGGCTTCAGGAGCTTAAAGTATTTAAATTTCAATAGAAAGTTGGTACTGAAGTTAAGCATAAATAATTTTTAAATCTAAATATAAACTGTGGAAAATAAACAAGCGTAGAGGTCTTAAAAGAGGATTTTTTTTTTTTCCTTTGGCAATAAATGAAATGTTTTGTTGACTAACCTTAAGGGGTTTATTTCCTCAAAAGAAACAAAATGAGGCATACATTAACTAGAGTAACTGATGTGATTTTGAAAATCCTTACAGCACATCAGGGTAACATCTACTTATACTTGATTTCGGTAACACAAAGCAATCATTAAACTTTTTAAATTGAATTTTCATATTGCCCGGTAAATTGCTGATCTACTTAAACCACACGCGCGCACACGCACACGCGCACACGCACACACGCACGCATGCGCGCTCTCACACACGCGCAGAATACCAGTATGCAGGACAATTTCTCTAAAAGAAAACCCAAATTATTTCAGGTGCTTGTGGTAAAGTTAATTTATTGCCATGAATTTATGAGTTATTTTCACCTGGCCTCGATTTCCATTTGTATTCTCTCCCATAATATGAGTGCCTGGAACCAGATGGCATATTCGGAGGTCATCGTGCAGGCCAGTGCATTCCCAAACTTGAATGTGCATTAAATAACCTGCAGTTCCAGTAAGTTCCCAGGCAACACCAATGCTGCTGACCCAGGGACCACACTTGAGCAGCAAGTGTAAGCTATTTCCACCTAACAGAGCTACGCTTACCCCTAAAATTAGTAGGTTAAGTCTTTTCTTAATAAATTTGTTAAGAAAAATTCTCCATTGCATCTCAGAAATTTATTACAGCATTTAATATTTCTTTCATTCCTTTATATCTTACCTGCATTTCTCCTAGTGTAAAGGAAAAAGGAAAGACAAATTGCTACTTCTTATGACATGTAAGTGCCTTCTAGCTATAAAATTCTTCAAGCTATGAAATTCTTATTTTCTTTCAGCATTTTCCAATAATCTTTCTTTGGTAGTGGCTAGTTTTCAATTCAAACCAATTTAGTTCCTCCATAGGGTCTAATACAGCTCTATAATAGGTATTATAAAGAGACCCAAAGGGGAGTAAGACCTTATTCCTGTCTTCAATAAGCAAACAATCTAATGGGAAGATAAACTACAATATGAGACAGAAAGCTTTGTGACATTTTGTTTACTTTTTAAATTATTATTATTTTTTCTTTATTAATCTTTGGTCAGATAGCCCCTGGCTAAACAGTTGTAGGAAGGGGACACTCAGTGCTTGCTCAAAGCCCCCATTTCCATCTTAAATACAAATACCTTGAAGTTACAGTCTGAGCCTTTCAATTCTATATGAAAACGTAGCCTGGAGCCTCATGTACAAGCACAGATTCAATAAATGTTTGATGAATATAGAAGCACCGTAAAGAACGTCTGTAGGATTAGAGATATCAAAAGCTTTTTAAAGACATAGCACTATGGTGGACCTTAAAGGATTAAACAGGCAGAAATATGGGGATAATCATTTGAGGTAAAGGGAGCAGAGAAGCAAAGTCATGGAGGCTGGTACCCAGAATTGGCTCCTTCCTTCTGAGTTGCTCCAACTTTTGTCTACCTCCTATTTGCCTCGAATCACATATTCTTTAAAAATTATGAAGGGAGTAACCTAGAGATTTACTTCTGTTAGAGTATGATTTAGGCTTCTGTTTCATTACTTCCTAAACAAAGATCCAGACTGGTTGACCTCTGAGGTCCCTTCTGTCTCAACAGCCTATAGTGATGATAAAAAAGATGACCTTGTTGTTCTCACCTATTCAGCACTGGACACCTTCCTGGAAAATATGTGATTAGCCAGTCAAGGCCACCTCAAAGTAAGGCACTGTGTTTTCCTATCCTCTTGTATGTATTACTAATACCAACACTGTTCATCTTATTAATACTTGTTGAGCATGTGCTGTGTGCCAGGCAATCTTCATGGATTATCCCATTTATTCTCAAAACAACTAAAAAGTGTAAATACTGCTATTAACCCCATTTTGCAGATAAGAAAACTGAGACTTTAAGAGTTTATCCTGCTATTCTGAATTCAGAGTCTCATTTTTGACTACTGAGCAACACCTCCTTTTCATAACAATGTGTGAATATTCAGTTACATGCTCACAACTCTATTTATTTGCTTCATTCCAAGAATTTCTCAGTAATCCACTTGGCATATGAATTGAAATCTTCACCTTTCTACTTAATTGAAGTGTGTAAATATAAGTATAGAGACCTGATAACTATTCTTTCTTTATTTTTTTAACATTGCAACTTCTTATTTCATTAATTGCATTTAGACTACTTAAGCAAGCATTTTATAATACATAGAGTAATGAGATGACAGTACTGGAGATATTTAAATAGAGGCTGGATAGCTGCATCTCCTGCGAAGATTAACTCATGTCTCAAGTGAAGATCATTTGACTTGATTCTTATCGTCCTTTTTAGCTCCAAGATTCCACTGTTCTTTCAATGTGAAAACATAGCATTTTTATGACCATGAAAATGTCATATTTCATAAGATCAGATCAGACCAAGAATATCAGTCATCTCTTAGTATTCACCTACCTTGTGGAAATCCACTTTTGGTGTTTATGAACATCTTCCAGGAAGGTAAACATTTCACATGACCAAAAGCCTCCTTGGCTCCAATGTTATGTTATCTATCTATCTATATATCCCTTATTTTATGTTATTTATCAAATAGAGATTTTAAAATGTTTTATTTTGGAGCAATTATAGATTCACAGGAAAAGTTAAGGAACTATATAGGGAGTCTTGTCCTTAACATTTCATTTTTAAAATAAAAACTATATAGGAATTTTAAATTTCAAAAGTAGCATGTGCTCACTGAAAAATTTCACATAAGTGAAAAATACATAAAATGTAAATGGAATATCTTCCCTTTCACAGAACACTCTGCTCTGCACCACTGTTCACAGTGTGTTATTTGTATATGATTGACCGAATAACAGAAACCGGCTTAACAAACAATCCCAGTTTCCCTTCCATCCCTACATAGCGCTGTGATGGACAGTAACGATAGCCCCAATTATAATGGTGGCTACTGCTTATTAAGTACTTACAAGGTACCAGGAGCTGCACTGGGTGCTTTGCACACACAGTCTCATGTATGTATCACAACAACCTTATATAGCAGGAATTGATTAAGATTTGCAAGTAAGGAAACTGATGCTTTTTTTATTATTATACTTTAAGTTCTAGGGTACATGTGCACAACGTGCGGGTTTGTTACATATGTATACATGTGCCATGTTGGTGTGCTGCACCCATTAACTCGTCATTTACATTAGGTATATCTCCTAATGCTATCCCTCCCTCCTCCCGCCACCCCACGACAGGCCCCGGTATGTGATGTTCCCCACCCTGTGTCCAAGTGTTCTCATTGTTCAATTCCCACCTATGAGTGAGAACATGCGGTGTTTGGTTTTCTGTCCTTGGGATAGTTTGCTGAGAATGATGGTTTCCAGCTTCATCCATGTCCCTACAAAGGACATGAACTCATCCTTTTTTGTGGCTGCATAGTATTCCATAGTGTATATGTGCCACATTTTCTTAATCCAGTCTATCATTGATGGACATTTGGGTTGGTTCCAACCCTTTGCTATTGTGAATAGTGCCATAATAAACATACGTGTGCATGTGTCTTTATAGCAGCATGATTTATAATACCTTTGGGTATATACCCAGTAATAGGATGACTGAGTCAAATGGTATTTCTAGTTCTAGATTCTTGAGGAATAGCCACACTGTCTTTCACAATGGTTGAACTAGTTTACAGTCCCACCAACAGTGTAAAAGTGTTCCATTTCTCCACAACCTCTCCAGCACCTGTTGTTTCCTGACTTTTTAATGATTGCTATTCTAACTGGCATGAGATGGTATCTCTTTGTGGTTTTGATTTGCATTTCTCTGATGAGCAGTGATGATGAGCATTTTTTCATGTGTCTGTTGGCTGCATAAATGTCTTCTTTTGAGAAGTGTCTGTTCATATCCTTTGCCCACTTTTTGATGGGGTGATTTGATTTTTTTCTTGTAAATTTGTTTGAGTTCTTTATAGATTCTGGATATTAGCCCTTTGTCAGATGGGTCGATTGCAAAAATTTTCTCCCATTCTGTAGGTTGCCTGTTTACTCTGATGGTGAGGAAACTGATGCTTCAAATTACCTGGCTACTATATTAGTGGCTGGGATTTAACCCATGCCCATCTGACTCTAAAGGCTATACTCTTTCCAATTCCCTGTTCTGCCTTCCATAATTCCGTAAAATAAAGAGAGAGAGAAAGGACCAAATAAGAAAAATACCTACCTCTTTTCAATCTCCTGAGAATCAGTTCAATCAGTAGCAACAACGAAACAAAACAAGTCAAAACAAAAGTTAATGCTAACACTGATTAAATTAATTTCTTGGAATTAAAAAAGGATGAAATTATTGACTTATTTTTCCACCAATTATATTTACTGTATCAGCCTCATGATGAGACTATATAGGATTTATTGGGCACATATTTCTCAACATCTGTCTCTGCCTGAAACATGACATAAATTTGCATTTCTTAACCTGTGTTAACTTTGACAAGAGGGTAACTGTATAGAGGTCTTACAGAAAATTGCACTCCTCCCAAGCCTATGCCAGAGGTAGCATAGAGCCACTGGCAAATTCTGAGCACCCCTCATGAACATGTATGTCAGAGTGGAGAAGGACTGGTCTGCAATGCCCTGCCTATGAGAAGGTGTCTTAGGTCCTTGACCCTGGCATCACAGAGTCTGATACTCCCAGTGGCATCCAAGCTAAACAGGGACCCAAAGCTTGGGGCTCAAAGACTGTTCACGAACAACTCAGGTGGAAGTCAGGGGAACAGGAAAGATACAAAATCCAGCACTTTAGTCAGACCTACAGAGAAAGGTTAAGAAGGGACATCTCAGCTGAGCACTGGAGAACATTTCTGTTCAATGGTTCTGGTGCAAACATCTTAGAGACCTGAGGAAAAGAACAGCTTGTTGGGGCATAAATGTGGCACCATGGCCCTGTAAGAGCAATGGTTCCAATGGAGACCATGTGGCACGTTCTGTTCAGTTCCCAGCCAGAGAGCAGCAACTCTGCTTCTTTCTTTCCCAATCAGTAATCTCTAAGGCAAATGATTGGGGATGAAATGATTTACAAATAGCTTTAAATATTTATTTCTAATAAAAAGAATCATAGGTAAAGTAAATCATTCACAAGCTTCAAGCCTTTATTATAGTCAATAAATTGCTTGCAACACACCTCTCCCAAACATCAATGTGTTGCCACATAAAGATGAGAACCCCTGGTTAGCGAATAAATGTCTCCAAATATATGTTTTGTATGAATTTAATCAAATTTCTTTAGACAATTATTTTGTCTGCACCTATTGTTGCACTGTAATGTGTAATAGTGGAAATATATCCCTGTGCTTTCTCCTGAAAAATTATTCCTTTCTGTCCTGCTTGTCAAAAATAGAATACTAATACTTTGCATTTTGTATTATGCCATGAAAATTTTTTCACTTATATTATCTCACTTAAATAACTCAGACATTCCTTAGGTTCTGGAGTAGATAATTTCTAAAGTAAGTTCTACTCTAATTCTATAAGTTGTACTGTTGAAATGTATACACACAGAAAATTTGTTAATATATGTCATTACATAAATGTTACCAAAATGGTAATAAAAATATGCACAATATACAGTATGTTACTAAGGGGTAGGTATATCCTGACATTGGACAGTTTTTCTTAATCGTGATGATAAATAAATAAATTACGTACCACTGAGCCTCACTGAAAGGCTTTGATTTCTGGCTTTGGGGGTGGGGCTTGTGCTCCCAACACTGCTATGGAAAGAATACTCTTCGATACAGCTGGCTATTGAACTCCATGCAACATGAAGGGACCTGCCATTCCAGGAGCTGCCAACGGCGTAGTCATTGCCTAACGCAGGAACCAAAAATCCTCTCTGATCACTCTACGATTCATTCTTCTAGGATGGCCATGTATAAATGCCTGTGGACTGTCCTTTGGGGAGTATCCATCTAATCTCTCTCTAAGCAAATGTTCTGGGACTCCTCCAAGTACAAACATAACTCAAGGGCAACAGCTTGATTAGAAAGTGTAGAAATGAAGAGCAATTAGTTCTCTCTTGGATTCATTAAGGTTGTGGCTATCATCTTTTCCCAGCACGCAATGAAGAGATCAGCTTTCTGTCTCTTTGGAGACACTGTGAATAGAGTTTGGTACTGGCTTTGTTGTCAGGAGTTGTGGTGGCTAAAGCCTGAAAGACAGCCTTGTCCTCCTCCTAGTTAGTGAGTGAAGGCATATGCATGGATGTGGGTTTATTTGATTGGGTTTTACAGTACATGAGGGAGTGTTTTCTGTTTGTTCTGGTGGCCATGGCCATGGGCTTTGCTTGGACCTAGCCTCTTCATGCCACATGCCCCACCGGAGGAACGTGTATCTGGAGCCACAGTAGTGCAACATGTCTGCTGTCTCAGCTTCAAGCGGCTCCTAGTTAGGGCTGCCCCCTGCATGCAGTGCTTCCCTTCTTTCCTGCTGGCACCACTTAGACCTTTGTGGCCCCTGATTTCTGGTCCTGCCATTGCTCATAACCTGGTGATGGCACTGCTTGTTGTGGAGTTCAGAAGGGGAAAATGGCAGAGCCATCAAATAGTTCTGTAGGGCCCACATGTGGAGAAGGTATAAGTCTGAAAATCTTGCAGTATTTTCCTGCACTGAATTAAGATAAAAACATTAGACAGTGTTAAGTCACTAAAGCTCAAAAATCCCCTAGCAACGGGTTTTTCCATGTGCGAAGAAGTAGCACAGAAATGAAGATTATTAAAACCCTTAGGGTCATTAGCCTTCAGGGAAATGTAAATCAAAATCGCATTTGACATAGGGCTTCATATATGCCAGGATGCTTATAATAAAAGGCAGACATAACAATAAGTGTTGGTGAGGATGTAGAGAAATTAGAAACTCCATTCACTGTTCTTAGTGCCACTGCTTTGAAAACAGTCTGGAAGTTCTTTAAAAAGTTAAACATAGATTTACCATATGATCCAACACTTCCTTTCCTAGCTATACACCCAGGGTATATAAAAATATTTGTCTACCAAAAATTTGTACATAAATTTTCATAGGAGCATTATTCATAAAAAGTTAAAATAACCAAAATGTCTATCCAGTGATAAATGGGTTAATAAAATGTGGTGTATCTATATGATGGAAATTATTTAGCAATAGGAAGGACCGCAGTACTGATACATGCTGTCATATTGATGAAACTTGAAAACATTATCTCAAGTGAGAGACGCTAGACATACCAGGCACATATTATATGATTTCCTTTATATGAAACATCCAGAATAGCAACATCCAAAACCACAGAAACAGGTTAGTGGTTGTTTAGAGCTACAAAACTGGGGGCAAATAGGGAGTGACTGCTAGTTTTTGGGAGTGCATGATTAAGATGTTCCAAAATATCAGTGGATTAGAGAACAGAAAGCATGCAACATCACAGTGTGTTAAGTGCTCAACACAGGTATAGCTGTTTGTCCTGGTGGGATGGGCATCAGAGTTATCAAAAGATGCCACGTGGAGTGAGCACAATTATAATTGAAACTAGCATGTTCATGTTTTTCTCTAATCCAGAATGGGATCTAGTTGCTGACCTCACTAGAGAATGTGTGTTTTCCTGTCAACCTCCTCACTGCACTCTTGACCTCCTTGTTTCTCAGGCTGTAGGCGCTGGAGTTCAACGCTGGGGTCACAACACAGAAAAGCACAGAGACCAGGATGTCTTTGTCCAGGGAGCACCCTTCTCTGGGCCTGTCATAGTTGAAGTGGTGTGTTGCAAAGAGGACCACCACCATGGTGATGTGGGAGGCACAGGTAGAGCAGGCCTTCCTCCTGCCCTGAGCAGAGGGAATCCTAATGATGGTAGAGATGATGAATATGTAGGACATTGCTATAAACAGGCAGGGACTCCGGCCGGTGGTTGCCCTTACCACGTGGAGCACAGACTCATTGACACAGATGTCTGAGCACGAGAGTTCCAGGAGCAATGGGATGACACACAGAAAGTGGCTGATTGGGTTGGGTTTACACAGAATGAATGTGGCTGTCAGTGCTGTGTGTGTCCCAGAATTGACCAGCCCACACATCCAAAACTCAGTTACCAAACAGACAGACCTTTCTACTCATTCGGAGCTTATATTGAAGAGGATGACAAATGTCCACACAGTGGTCATAAGCCATGGCAGCCAGCAAAACCCCCTCAGTGCTGGCTCATGATGCAAGGAAGAAGATCTGGGAAAGGCAGCCCTCATAGGAGTTGATCTTCTTCTCCTGGAAGAAGTTCACCAGCATGACCGGGATGGTGGTAGACATGTAGCAGATATCCAGGAAACTCAGGTTGCTGAGGAGATGAGACAGTGGAGTGTGGAGGGCTAACTCTGGCGGCCACCACTATGGGCATGTTCTCCCACAGAGTGTCAGGTAAATGACCAGAAGGCCCAGGAAGAACAAGCCTTGTAGGTTGGAGAGATTGGAAAATACCCAAAAGATGAATTTGGTGACATATGTTTGATCGCTCATTTCAACTGCTGTCACAGCTACAAAACAAAGAAAAAGAAACCATAGTGAGAATATACTGAGAACAACCTCAAATGGGTTTGTAAATGTGCATGGCCATGTCAAATAATGTTGGACATAGATCAGCCTGGGTAGGGATGACATGTAGGGTTGACCTCAGGGAACCAACACTACACACTACACACGTCAGCTCATTTTTTCTTTTTATTATTTTTAATGTTTATGGTTTTGGGGGTACAGGTGGTTTTGGTTACATAGATGAGTTCTTTAGCAGTGAATTCTGAGATTTTAGAGCACCCATCACCTGAGCAGTGTACACTGTACCCAGTGTGTAGTCCTTCATCCCTTACCCACTTCCCAACCTCCCCACTGAGTCCCCAGTGTCCACTATATTACTCTGTATGTTTTTGCATCCTCATGGCTTAGCTCACACTTATAAATGAAAACATACAGTATTTGGTTTTCCATTCTCAAATTACTTCACTTAGAATAATAGCCTGTGCTCCATCCAAGTTGCTTCAAAAGACGTTAGTTTATTCCTTTTTATGGCTGAGTAGTATTTCATGCTGTATATATACCACATTTTCTTTATCCACTCGTTGGTTGATGGGCACTTAGGTTGGTTCCATATCTTTGCAGTTGTGAATTGTGCTGCTATAAACATGCATGTTCATGTGTCTGTTTCATATAATGACTTCTTTTTCTTTGATAAATACTCATAGTGGGATTGCTGGATCGAATGGTAGATCTACTTTTAGTACTTCAAGGAATCTCCATCTGTTTTCCATAGTGGTTGTAGTAATTTACATTCCCATCAGCAGTGTAAGTATTCCCTTTTCACCACATCCACTCCAACAGCTATTGTATTTCGACTTTTTCATTATGGTCATTCTTGCAGGGGTAAAGTGGTATCTCAATGTGGTTTTAATTTGCATTTCCCTGATGATTAGTGATGTTGTCAGCTAATTTTTTTTTTTTTTTTTTTTTTGCAGTCTTGCTCTGTCGCCAGGCTGGAGTGCAGTGGCGCAATCTCGGCTCACTGCAACCTGCGCCTCCCGGGTTCAAGCGATTCCTACCTCAGCCTCTTGAGTAGCTGGGACTACAGGCACGTGCCACCATGCCTGACTAATTTTTGTATTTTTAGTAGAGATGAGGCTTCACCATGTTGGCCAGGATGGTCTTGATCTCCTGACCTTGTGATCTGCCCGCCTCGGCCTCCCGAAGTGCTGGGATTACAGGCATGAGCCACTGCGCCTGGCAAGTAATAAAACAAATTTCATTACAAAAATTTAAGAACGTGCAGAAAGCTATAAATAATTTAATCATCTGCAGAATCAGTCAGTACTACCTTTCAGTGTATTTCATTGTAGTTTTTTTCATTTTACATACATCTTGATTGCTGTAGCTTTAAAATATTAACAGTTTTTCCAAATTGGAAAAGAAGAACTGAAACTACCTCTCTATAAGTATGGCATGATCATATATAGAGAAAATATCAAACAATCTTCTGGAAAACTACTAGTGCTAATAAGCAAATTCAGCAAAGTTGCTCACACCACAATCAGTTGCGTGTTTGTATACTAGCAATGGCAATTCAAAAAGGAAATTAAGACGTTAATTCTACTTACAGTATATCTAAAAGAATTAAGTAGTTAGAATAAATCTTACTAAGGAGATGAAGAACTTGTACACTGAAAACTACAAAACATTGTTGAAATAAATTAAAGAAAAACCAAAATGAAATATATGTTACGTTCATTGATAGAAAGACTTAACATTGTTATCAATACTACCCAAAGTGATCTACAGATTCAATGAAATCCATATCATATTCCAGCAGCCATTTTCACAGAAATGTAAAAGCCCATCCTCAAATTTTATGGAATTGCAAGGGACCCTGGATAGCCAAAATAACCTTGAAAAGGAAGAATAAAGTTGGAGGATTCATACTTCCTGGCTTTGAAACTTACTATAATGATACACTAAACTGAAACAGTATGGTACTGTAATAAGAACAGTCATAGACTGATGGGATAGACCAGAGAGCTCAGAAATCAACCTCCACATATATGGTTAATTGATTTTCAGACTTGCATGTCAAGTCTATTCAGTGGGGGAAAGAACAGTTTTTCCAGAAAATGGTCCTAAGAAAACTATATATCCACATGCAAAAGAATGAAGTGGGGCCCTTAACTTACACTGTAAACAAAATTAACTCAAAATTGATCAAAGACCTAAACATAAGAGCTAAAACTATAAAAGTCTCAGAAAAAAATTGGGGACAATCTTCTTGTCATTGGATTTGGATTTGGATTATTATTTCATAGAAATAACACCAAAAGTACAGACAACAAAAGAAAAAGTAGGTAACATTTACTTCGTTGAAATTAAGAAAGTGTCATCCAAAGGATGCCATCAATAAAGTAAAAAGGCAATCTGTAGAATGGAAGAAAATATCTGCAAATCAGAAATCTAGTAATGCATTAATATTCATAATATAAGGAACTCCTACAACTCAACAACAATTATAAAAAACCAACCAATTCAAACGTGGACACAGGACTTGAATAGACATTTCTCCAAAGAAGATACACAAATAAGGGCATGAAAAGATGCTCAACACCATTAGTAATTAGGAAAATGCAAATCAACACTACAATGAGATACCAGTTTTTACTTACTGAAATGGCTATAATAAAGAAAATGGAAAATAACAAATTTTGGCGACAACGTGGAGAAATTTTAACCCTCATGAATTGCTGGTGTTAATATAAGATGGTGCAGCTGCTTTAGAAAACATTTTGACAGTTCCTCAAAAAGTTAAACATAGAACTACCATATGATCCAGCAATTCTGCTCGTAGGAATACGTCTGAAAGAATTGAAACCAGGTACTCAAACAGATATTTGTACATCCAAGTTCATAGCATCCTTGTTCACAAATGCCAGAAATAACCCCAGTGTCCATCAGCAGACACAAAATGTGGTATACATACAACAAATTGTTATTTAGCCATAAAAAGGAATGAAACTTTGATGTATACTACAACATGGATAGACCTGGAAGACATTAATGCAAGTAAAATAAGCCAGATGTGGAAAGATATACATTGTACTGGTACTCCACTTATATGAAATACCTAGAACACGCTAGCTAATGGAGACAGAAAATAGAATAGAGGTTACCAGGGGCTTCAAGGTGAGTTGAAATGGGGAGTTACCGTTTAATAGGTACAGAGTTTATGTTGAGGATGACGAAAGACTTTTGGTTATAGATAACAGTGATGGTTATACAATATTGTGAATGTATTTTATGCCATAAAATTGTATACTTATAAATGGTCAACTAATAAATATATATATTTTACCACAATTAAAAATAAATGACAAAAAATTATGAGCTTCATTTCTTAGGGATGCATTGTGATTCATCATATGAAATAAATTGCATCTCCTTTTTGATTAAACATTCAGATTGTCTCCATTCCCTACGAATGCTGTAATTTCACACATAAATGTGAGCATCTCCGATTATCTCTTCAGAATAAAATTTTAAGTCTCTGTTTTGAAATATACTAATTTTAAAAAATCACTTGGGTCATTTATCTTTTCAGAGATTAAAAGGTATAAAAATTTTAAATTAAACATGTACTTGGATATGTTACCTTATTAAATTGTATTAATCCAAGATTTATCCTCAGCCCAACATTGCATATTTCTTGAAAAAAAGTTGATAGAATTACCCACTTTCTATTAAGCTATCATAGGCTTACAATCATTTTTATGAACTGTAATTTTCTCATCTTTTTCAATCTTAGGAGGTGATATGTTGGAAAAAGTGGGCTCTTGAATCAGATAGATGTGGATTTTAAAATCCTATTTCTACTGGTTACTAGGTGTAGATGGTGGATGAGTTAGCTGACTTCTTGGTTCCTCAGTTTGCTCATTATATTCTGATCTTATTCAGGCCTATATCAGAGTTGCTGGAAGAAGTAATATGAGTGAGATAAAATAATGTGCCTTGTACTTAAGAGGTGTTCAATCAACTGAAGCTGTCAATGCTATTATTTTGTAGTCCATGTAAAATATTTCAGGATAAACTATTTTCTTCGACTCTGCCTTTCAAATTTTACAAATGCTCTCATTTCTCACCACCATCACTAGTGATACCCCAGTCCAAGTCACCATTTTGTCTTGCCCAGACTCCTGCGGCAGACATGAGCAAGCACTTTACAAAATAATATATTTAAATGCCAATAACTTAGGAAAGATGCATCAACATCAGGTAAATGCAAATACAAACAATGTGAGATAGGAGCAGTTAGGACATCCTTACCTCATTCCTGATCTTAGGGGGAAAGCATTCAGTATTTTACCATTTTACTAGCTGTAGAGTTTTGTTTAGATGTTCTTTATTTTATTTTTTAAGTTTAACTTTTATTTTATTTATTTATTTATTTATTTATTCATTTATTTATTTCTTTTGAGATGGAGTCACGCTCTGTCACCCAGGCTGGAGTACAGTGGCACAATCTTGGCTCACTGCAACCTCTGCCTTCTGGGTTCAAGCAATTCTCCTGCCTCAGCCTCCTGAGTAGCTGGGATTACAGGCACACACCACCATGCCCAGCTAATTTTTTGTATACTTAGTAGAGACGAGGTTTCACCATGTTGGCCAGGCTGGTTCGAACTCCTGACATTAGGTGATCCGCCTGCCTTGGCTTCCTAAAGTGCTGGGATTACAGGCACGAGCCACCTGTAGGTAAACTTACACATAGGTAAACTTGCGTCATGGGGGCTTGTTGTAGAGATTATTTGTCACCCAGGTATTAAGCTTAGCATCCTTTAGTATGGATCCTCCTTTTTCCTGATCTTCTTTATCTTCCCACCCTCCACTCTCCAGTAGGCTCCAGTGTCTGTTGTTCCCCTCTATGTGTCCATGTGTTCTCATCATTTAGCTCCCACTTAGAAGTGAAAACATGTCGTATTTGGTTTTCTGTTCCCGTGTTAGTTTGCTAAGGATAATGGCCTCCAGCTCCATCCATGTTCCTGCAAAGAACATGATCTCATTCTTTTTATGGTTGCATAGTATTCCATGGTGAATATGGGCCACATTGTCTTTACGCGGTCTATTATTGATGGGCATTTAGGTTGATTTTACGTCTTTGCTATTGTGAATAGTGCTGCAATGAACATATGCATGCGTGTGTCTTTATAATAGAATGATTTATATTCCTTTGGGTATATACCCAGTAATGGGATTGCTGGGTTAAATGGTATTTCTGTTATGTATGTGGCCAACAATCATGAAAAAAAGGCTCAACATCACTAATCATTAGAGAAATGCAAACCAAAACCACAATGAGATACCATCTCACACTAGTCAGAATGGCTGTTATTAAAAAGTCAAAAAATAACAGATGCTGTTGAGGTTGTAGAGAAAAACAAACACTATTTGTGAGAGTGTAAATTAATTAAACCATTGTGGAAGAGAGCGTGGTGATTCCTCAAAGATCTAGATGTTCCTTAAAAGTTAAAGAAGTTACTGTCTATCTCTTCTTTACTAAGAGTTTTTATCATGAATAGGTGTTAAATTTTGTTAAGTGATTTTTCTGGATCTTTTGAGATGTATTTTCTTATAATCCTACTTCTGGGACTCAACTTGTGTATATGTTAGATATTGTACAATAGTTGTCTGATACTCTGGGATTTTCTTTTTGTTTTTTTACTATTATTTCTCTTTGTGTTTGGGTCTGATGATTTCTTTAACATATATTCAAGTTAACTGATTCTTTTTTCGGCTGATGAACCCATAAAAGGTATTCTTCATTCCTTTTTATTTTAGCATTTTCATTTGATCTTTCTCATTGTTTCCATCTGTCTGCTGAAATTATCTGTCTGATCTTGCATGTTGCCTACATTTTCCTCCAAATTCCTGAACCTGTTAATCATAGTAGTTTAAAATTCCCTGTCTGATAGTTTTCATATCTCTTTAATATCTTAGTCTGGTCTGATGTTTGCTTTGTCTCTTCAGACTGTTATTTTCTTACCTTTTTGTATGCTTCATAACTTTTTACTGAAATTAGAAATGTTATATAGGACAGTAGAGAATGAGGTAAAAACACTTTTTTGGCTTGGACATGAGTATGTCTCTTCTTCTGCTAGACTTCTAGACCTCTAATGTTGGAGCATGTGCTAATCTAGTCAGGGGTTGGGCTGAATTTGGAGTTTGTGTTGAGGTGTTTACCCTCAGTGCGCTATAGGCTTCAAATTTCTCCAGTGGTATCTTGTGCTTGGGCCATAGGAAAGTTTGCCAAAGGTTTTTGTTTGTTTGTTTGTTTGTTTTAGTTTCTACTCCCTGCTTGCCTTTGGGTCTTCCCTTTACATGACTAACCCCAGAAATAACCCTTTTCCTGAATATTTTGAGATGTATTCCACTATTGATTTTACCCATTGCTTGTTAGCCTGGCTACCAGGGAGAAGGGGGAAGGTGTTCTGTCATGTTCTGGGTAAGCTTCAGTCTTAGGTACTGTGACTGGGCCTTGGGGCATGAGTTTCACAGTGATCCTGCCCTTCGTCCAGCTGTAGTACTGGGCCTAACACACGTTTCTGCCCCTCCCTGATGGGTCAGACTTTTTGGTCCCTGTCCCTTTCCCAGCTACAGTGAGTTTCCACAGTGCCCTGAGGTGACAGCTTTCTAGTTTTGCTTTGCAGATTGTGGCTTTTGTTCTGCAGGAAAAATATGGGAAATGGGTCATGGAGAAGTTTTGGCACTGACTGCTCCTCCCCCACCCTCCCCACACTGCAACATTAGGGAAGCTTTCTCAGAATACTTCTTGGTCTTCACTGTGAGCGTCTGGTAGAGTTCATGGTGGAAAAGCAAAAAGGTGCAAACCTTATGTCTGTGGCCCCCAGGGACTTTGCTTACTCCTTAGCAATTAGTTAAATTCACAAAAAAGCTGCGAGTCTTCTTACCAATTTTATGGCATCTGATGGCTACTGCCTCAGGTTAAAAAATGTTTAGGTCCTGTTTCTCCCTGCATGCTTCTAATCTCCCCAGTTTTCTATTTAGTCATTTGCCTTGCAACCTCACTTCCCTGATGGGTTCAAGAAAAGTCATGAATTCACATTATGTCCAGCTTTGTTGTTATAATGCCGGGAGCAACATTCTTCCAGCTGTCTAAACCTACGAGTCAAAACGGGAAATCAATTCAGTCTCTCTTGAAAATTATTTGGCAGTTTCTAACAGTCAAACATAGTTACTTTATGATTCAGAAATTCCACTTCTAGGTATACACCCAAGAAAAGTAAGTGTATGTGCATAGAAAATGACTTGTATAAAACTGTTCAAAACAAATGTCTTCATATAGCACAAACTAGAAATCAATGGTATGCTTATCAATAGGAGAATGGATACAAAAGTATAGTATATACATATGGGAATACCATATGGTAAATTAAAATATTGATACATATTGATAAATCTGTGATCTAAGACCCCAAAATAGATGCCCCTTTATCAATTAGGATGACCCAAGGATTAGGAAAACAAAGTTAGTTTCCTTACTAGTCAAGCTCTGGGCCTGGCTGGCCTCAGAAATTTCTAAATTTTTATGACTAAACTCTCTAACAAATCAGAGCAATTAGCTCTGATTTACAGCCCAGACCACTACAGCTCCGATTGGACAGAAGACTGGCCTTACAAACATTCTTCTCTGATAAGCAATTGCAGGCCCAAAGCCAGTTTCACCCAGCTTATAGAGGCTACACACCAACCACCTTCATGGCTACAGTTTACCTTTTGATGTAGAGTCAAATTTCATCTCATTTTCATGCTAAAGCTCTGCCCCAAAGTGAACATGGGATGTACGTTAAATGTATATTTATCCATTATGCATGCACTCAACTCCCCTCATAAATATGTATAACTTTTCTTCCAAACCTGCTGAATATCTATGATAGAGGCCCTGGAAAGGCATAAAACCCAACCTGTCCGTACCCTCTTTGAAGAGAGAGACCTTCAGTCCATGATGGAGACTTTCTCTTCCCAGCTTGGAAACAATTATTACCAATAAAGCTCTCCTTTCTACTGTTTAGTCATCCTGGTGGTGTTTTGGATAGCAAACCTAAAATATATTCTTTTAAATGAAAGAAGTTAGACATAAAAAAAAAATTTGTGCTGTAGTTTCTATTTAAAAGAAGTTTAAAAATAGGCAAAACTAATCTCTGGTGATAAAGCAAGCATAGTAGTGTTAATACGAAAACCAATCTCTGTAAAATACTTGAGGTTTATTCTGAGCCCATATGAGTGACCATGGGCCAGGGGTTGTAGGTAAAATCATAAATCAATACATGAAAGGTATACTGGTTCAGCCTAAAGAGGCAGGATATCTTGAAGTTGGGGCTTATAGGTAATAGGTGGATTCAAAGAGTTTCTGATTGGTAATTGGTTGAAAGAGGTAAGTTTTGTCTAAAGACTTGAAGACAGTAGAAAGAAATGCTTGAGTTAAGATAAGGGGGAGGGGGTTTGTGAAGATCAAGGTTCTTGTTATATAGGTGAAGCCTCCAGATAGCAGCATTCAGAGAGAATAGATGGCAAATGTCTTTCTTCAGACCTTAAAAGGTGTCAGACTCTTAATTAATCTTTCCTAGATCCATGAAAGACCTGGCTGCAGTAATGGAGATTCTCTAAGAATGCATTTTTTTCCCCCACAAAAGATGGCTTTGCAGGGTCATTTCAAAATATTTCAAAGAAATGTATTTTGGAATAAAATATTTTGATTTCCTTCAGGGTCTGTTATCTGTCACATGATGCTGTCCCAGAGTCAAGTTGGAATTTGGTATCTTATTGCAATAAAGAGCCTAGTTTGTCGGTCTTGTGATCTCCATCTTAATGTTAATTAGCTGGTCAGTTGTGCCTAAACTCCAAAAAGGAGGGAGTATAATGAGATGTGTCCAATCTCCCTTCCTATAATGGCTGGGAATTCAGTTTTTCAGGTTCTATGGGGTCCCCTTGGCCCAGAGGGTGTCTGTTCAGTTGGTTGGGTACTTAGGATTTTATTTTTGGTTTATAGTAATTACCTTTCTGAATGACATTTATTGAAAAGGAGCCTGAAGAAATTTTCTGAGCTGATAGAAATGTTCTATATCTTCATTTGGGTAGTGGTTACATTGTTGCATATATAGGTAAAAATTCAACAGCTTGTACACTTAAGATTTTTGCATTTTACTGTATGTTAGGTAGAATTCACTTTTTAAAAATAAAATGAGGAAGATAAAAGCAAGAGGCATTTTTCACACAATGTTTATTTTAGAATTGGTCAGACCTAAGTCCGATAAATTATGATACCTCTTAAATATTTTTCCGTTTTTCTCATCTTTCTAATTCCTCTCTACCAGAATTATAGTTCAGTACTTTATTACCTTTTATCTGAGTTATTGCAACTGCCTTTAAATTGTTTCCCTGCCTACAGCCTTGCCCCTTCATGCATATGTAAATACAATTCATTCTCCTCATAATGATTAATTTGGGGGAGTCAGCCTGGTTGGTGGTCGTATGAACCCTGGAACACAGATGAAAAGCCATGCTCACAATGTATGTGTGTGTGTGGGTGTGTGTTTTATTGTGGAGGTTAGCGTGTGTGAAAACTCTTTGCCATAAGCAAAAAGATAGCAGGTCAGCATCCCAGGCAATATTGGTGGCAGAAATTTCAAGTCAAATAGGCAGCATGAGTCTGTCCAGCCAAGGGCAAGAAAACTCAAAAGACTCATATTGTTCTCATGTTTATAGGAGAAACCATCTAGTAGGTCTCAAGATCCTAGTGAATTTCGCTGAGAGCTGTGTTTCTATTAGAAGAAGGAAGACTGCAGAGTTCTGAGTTTTGCTGGCAACCCTGTCACCTACAGCTGTGTCCCTAGTCCCTGGAGATTTCTGCTAGTTGCAGAGAGCTGGTAGGTCAACTCTGGGTGGTTCCACCAAACTCCATGACTAATCCTAAAGAGCCCGATTATTTTCACTTCAAGCATAAGTTCATTAGCTACCCCAGAAGAGGTAGCAGAGAATCAGCTGCCTTTGGGGAATAAGACTGAGATGTGAGGACTATGTCAGGCTTAGCCTCTGAGCAAAGTCCTTAGAAAAAAACCAGCTGAGTAGTCCTTCAATAGGGGCTTCAGAAAATAATCCTTCCCCTCATGGGGCAGCAGGAAGCCATGCTTTGGTGGGAGAATGGATCAGGATGACTGCAGAGTATCAACAATGGCCCGTAAACCACATTTTAGGTAAGGGCAGATTAGAAGCAGGGAGTATATGGAGGTAGATGCCTGGGTTTTAGAAAATCAGCAGCTCTGAGAAACTGATAAGAATCTACAGATCCAGGAATGCATGTGTACCCATGCACAGAATCTTCAATGTGCAGACGGTGCCTGATGTATAATGGCTTGATTTAGGATTTTTTGACTTTGTGATGGTGCAAAAGCCATATGCATTCAGTAGAAGCCATACTTTGTGTACCCATATATACAGCCATTCTATTTTTCACTTTCAGTACAGTGTTCAATAAATTACATGAGATATTCAACAGTTTATTATAGAATAAGCTTTGTGTTAGATGATTTTACTCAACTGTAGGCTAATATAAGTGTTCCGAGCATGTTTAAGGTAGGCTAGGCTAAGCTATGATGTTCAGTAGGTTAGGTATGTTGAATGCATGTTTGACTTACGGTATTTACTGATTTTGATGGGTTTGTTGGGATGCAACCCCATTGTAAGTTGAGGAGTATCTGTGATTTCAAAGGGGTCATATAATGAGTCCTTTATAGTCCATGTTCCTCAGGTTAAAACATCTTTGTTTAGTTCAAGAGAGTAGTTTGAGAACTAAAACCAGATCAAGTAAAATGGTCTGTAATTGAAGATGTGCAGACATAAAGATGGCTTTGGAGCTTGGAGAAAAGCACTAAAGCAATAGTTCGTGAAAAGGGGCCAAGTTTGAAGCACATTCAAGTCTATGGGTGGTGAGGACACCAAATCAGTTTCGGCAGCCTGAGTGGATGGTGGGGTCATTAATTAAAACAGGAAATAAATGAGGTGCAGCAGTTTTGGGAGAGGAGATAGTGGAGATTTAAGTAATGTTGAGTGTTAGGTACCTATGGGATATCCACATGGAGAGTCTTAACAGGCAGTCTAAAATACAGGACTTGTCCTCAGGAGACAGGATATACCTATTCTAGGTAAGATTTGAGAGTCATTGCCTTAAAGGTGTCTGTTGAAGCCATAGATGTACATGGAATCCACCAAGGAGGATGGAGTAAGAAGAGAAGGCTAAGGTGGGACTTGTGATCTCTAAAATTTATAGGAAGTATGGTGTAAGATGTATCCAAGAAGTAGGTTTACTGATACTCAGCACTTCTCTAGGTTAGCTGTAGGCATTGCTTTACAGTAAAGCAACATTCTATTTGGGCTGGGAATCTGCATGTCTTCTCAGAAAATTTGTATGTAATGTGTGTACTATTGTTTGTTTTCTCTGTCAATTACACGGTAACATGCATTTAACTCATGATATGGAAAAGGTAGACACAACAATCTCTTTTATAGGCAGATGTCTACATTTATTCATAGAAAGAAATAAAATTCTTAATGAAAGGTAGCCCCCCCCCAAAAAAAAAGGTCTGATCTGTGTATAACCAAATTGTAAAAGTGATTTTTAAATGTTCAAGGGTTTTTAAAAATAATGGTTTCTGAAGCTGCACACACTGCTTATTTTACATGTTTTCAAATATGACTTGAAGCCCATTCCTGAGAAACATACTCATAGGATATAATATATATATTATGTAGAAACAGAACTGTAATAAACTTTTTTCTTCTGATTGGCTAGTCTTTTTGTGGGCCAGGAGGATGAAGTGAGGAGCGACGTCTATTTTATTTTCCATATTTTTCATGCTTATACTGTTTGCATAGGACAACAATGGTGAATTATCACCATCATCATCATCAAAATCCATCATTAACAAGCACCACTTATATATAATAGCTTATGTGATACTCTAGATATTCGCCCCTTGGGATTTATACATACTGTATATGAATAGGCAACCTCAATCTCAAACCCTCTGCTTTATAGTAATGATCTTTTTTTCCCACGGATAAGTGAGGATAGATTTCATAGAAAAAAATAGATGGAGAATAAGTTTTCTTTGGTTAATTCTATGCACAAAATTGTCTAGCTTGAAGGAAATCTTGCTGAATTTAGTTTAAAGGAAGTGTTTTTCTTTAAAGATGAAGATAAGTTTATTATAACCCATCCAATCAAAAAATAAAACAAAACTCAATGAGTTACTTTGAAAAGAAACAACATTGTTACATACCTCAATTCAATCAGGATTTTTCAAACTAAATAATAAATAGAAATACACATTATATAATAAAAGCTAACACTTATGGAATGTTTTGTTGACCAATCTTAGTAATTTATTCCCTTAAAGGAAACAGGATGGACATAAAATAAACCAGGGTAGTTGATGTAATTATGAAAATCCTGGGAACACATAAGAAAAACAGCATACCTATTCTTATTTGATTTCAGTAATACAAAGCAATAATTAAAATTTTTAAATCTAATTTTCATGTTGCCTAGTAAATTGCCTATACACTTAAAACATGGACACACACACACAGACACACATACACACAAACACTTTCTCTCTCTCTCTGTCTCTCTCAACAATTAATAATAGCATTCAGGAGAATTTTTCTAATAGCAAGTCCAGAAGATTTGAGGTGTTTGTGGCAAAGTTAACTTGTGGCTATGGAATATAAGCTATTTTCACTTTGCCCCAGGTTACTATTTGTACACTTCCACATCATATGGGCATGAAGGACCACATGAAATATTCAGAGGTCATCAAATAGATGTGTATTTCTCAAACATTGATGTGTGTGCAAATCAAGGGCATTTCCATGAGGTGAGATGGATGGAGGTCCCTTTCATCTCAAACAGTCTATAGTAATGATGTTAAGGTTTACCTTGTTCTCACCCATTCAGCTTTGGAAAACTTCCTACAAAATTTGTGATTACACAGTCAAGGCTGCGTAAAAGTAGGGCACTGTGTTCTCCTATCCACCTGCGCATGTTGCTAACGCCATCACTGTGCCTCCTATTTAATACCTGTTGAAAATGATGTATGTGCCAGGAAATCTTCATGGATTGCCCCATTCATTCTCAAAGCAACTTGATAGAGTAAATACTGTTATTAGACCTAAGAAAACTGAGGCTTCAAGAGGATGCACTGGTAGCCTAAATTCAGAGCCTTAATTTTGACCACTGAGCAATACCACCTCCCCCTTCCTGATGTATGAATATCAGGTTACCTGCTCACCACTCTACATGCTTGTTTCATTCCAAGTATTTCTTGGAAATTCACTTGGCCAGTTTGTCAAAAATCAACTTGAACTGAAATTTCCCTTGGGCTTAATTGGCCTGGTGTTTATTCTTCCTTTGTCTTTTTTAGCCTTGAAACTTCTGGTTCACTAACTGAATGTAAGCTAGATAAGCAAGCATTTTACAATATTGAGAGAGTAATGGGATTCCATTACTGCAGATGTTCAAATGTTAGCTAGATCACCTATAAAAAAAGACTGACTCAAGTCTCAAGTGAGTTAATTCTTACCATTTTTTTTTCAGCCCTGAGATTCCATTGTTCTATCCATGTCATTACACAGGCAAAAACTTGGCATTATTAAGATCATGAAAATTTCATGATTGGATCAAACCTAACATATAAATACATTCCTTAGTATTCATCCAACTTGAGAAAATCCCCTTTTAGTATCTATGAACATCTTCTGGAATGGTAAATATTTCACTTGACTAAAAGCCTACTTGGCTTTGGGAGGTCGAGGTGGGCAGATCACTTGAGGCCAGAAGTTCAAGACGAGCCTGGTCAATATGGTGAAACACCATCTCTACTAAAAATACAAAAATCAGCCGAGCATAGTGTTGGGCGTCTGTCATCCCAGCTACTCAGGAGGCTGAGGCATGAGAATTTCTTGAACTGGAGAGGCTGAAGCTGCAGTGAGCCAAGATCATGCCAGGGTGACAAAGTGAGACTCTGACACACACACACACACACACACACACAAGCCTACTTGGTCTGTCACAGATAGATGGATTCAACATTTTATTTATCATTTACATTTTAGAAAATTAATTTTGAAATACTTATGGATTCACAGGAAGTTATAAAGAAATATATAGGGAAGTTCCCTCATATTTTTAAAATGAAAATTATTGTGGGGTTTAAACATTTTTAAATAGCACATACTCACTGAAAAATTTATCATAGTCAAAGACATATCAAATGAAAATGAAATATCTTCACCACCATACCAAAATCTGCCCAGCACCACTATTCACGGTTTGGTGTATGTCCATTCAGTACTTCGTTTACATGCATTTATGACTAAGCAAATAAAAAAAGCCAGCTTCACCATCACTTCCAACATTCTTTCCATCCTTTCATAGCCCTCTTCAAAAGCACTGTGATTGATGATAACAATAGCCCAAGTATAACGGTAGCTACTGTTTATTGAGTAATATGATATACCAGACACTATGCTGGCTGCTTTGAACACATTATCTCATATATCTGTCATAATCTTATAGATTTTATTAGGGTTAGCAAGTGAGGAATTTGATGCTTAAGGCTGTACAACTACAATTACAACAGGCTAGAATTTAATCCTGTCCGTCTGACATTTAGAACATAATTTTTCCAGTTCACTGTCCTGCAAAAAATGTTCTGTGGAATAAGAAATAAAAGAGGAGCAAATCAGGGAAATATCTACAACTTTTTAATTTCCTAAAAGTTAAACAAATTAGCAACAAAAAAGTCACAAACTATGAAAAGAAGTTACTCATAAGATCAGTTAAACCAAGTTCTTGGATTTATAATTATAAAAATGATTTAAATGATCAGCTATTTTATTTTTCCACCAATTGCCCCTACCCCAAGGGAACCCCAGCATCATAGTATGTAGTGTTTATCAGGCACGGATTTCTCAACATCTGCCTCTGCCTCAACCATGACATAGATTGGCATTTCTTAACCTGTGTACTTAGTCTCAGCTTGGAGAAGAGGGTAACTCTATAGGGGTCTCATAGAAAATTGCACTTCTTCCCCAGCCTATGACCTTGACAGCATAGAGCCACTGTCAAATTCTGAGCCCCCTCTCATGAACATGTATGTCAGAGTGAAGAAGGACTGGCCTCCAATGCCCTACCTATGAGAGGTGCCTCAGGGCCTTGACCCTGGCATCACAGAGCCTGATACTCCTAATGGCATCCAAACTCCCTGTCTACTGAAGCTGAATAGAGACCCAAAGTTTGAGGCACAAACACTGTTCACGAACAATCAGGTGGAAGTCAGGGGAACAGGAAAGATATAAAATAATCCACCACTTTAGTCAGACCTACAGAGAAAGAAGATTAAGAAGGAACATCTCAGCTGACCTCTGAAGGGCATTTCTGTTCAGCAGTTCTGGTGCAAACATCTTAGAGACCTGAGGAAAAGATGAGCCTGTTGGGGCATATGTGTGGCACCATGGCCCTGTAAGAACAATGGTTCTGATGGAGACCACGTGGCACATTCTGCTCCGTTCCCAACCAGAGAGCAGCAACCCTGCTTCTTTCCCAATCAATCAGTAATCTCTAAGGCAAATGATTGGGAATAAAATTACTTAGGAATAACCTCAAGGCTTCTTTTAAAATAGATTGTGAGACATATACACCAGGGAATACTATGCAGCCATAAAAAGGATGAGTTCATGTCCTTTGTAGGGACATGGATGCAGCTGGAAACCATCATTCTCAGCAAACTATCACAAGAACAGAAAACCAAACACTGCATGTTCTCACTCATAGGTGGGAATTGAACAATGAGATCACTTGGACTCAGGTTGGGAAACATCACACACTGGGGCCTGTCATGGGGTGGGGGGAGGGAGGAGGGATAGCATTAGGAGATATACCCTAGAACTTAAAGTATATATAGATATAGATATATACTTTATATATCTATGTATATCTATGGAATTGTGAGAGAAGTAAATCATTCACAAACTTCAGAGCTTGATTATTGCAAAGTGGCTTGTAACACACCTGGCAAGCACTGGGGTGTTACAACATGAAGATAGGAACTCCTAGTAGAGTGAACAAAAGTGTCCAAACAAAAGTGTTAGGAAAATTTAATTACATTTTCTTAAAACAAATTTTTGTGTGCCCCTGCTGTCATACTACAGTGTATCAAAGGAGAAATGTAACCCTGTGCTTTTTCCCTGAAAGTTATTGCTACTATCCTGCTTGTCAAAATTAGAGTAGGAGTAATACTTTATATTATACTGCATATTATGAACCATAAACATATTTTCCATTCATATTGCTTTAGGAATTCAGGCACCCACCAGGCTTTCAAGTAGATAATCTCTAAGGTCATTTCAACTCTGGTTTTATTATTACTACTTCAGACATGAATAATGCAGGAAATGATGTTAAGCCTATGTCATTGCATAAATGTCATGAAAATGGTAATAAAAATATATACAATATCTTATGCATTTAAGGGGTAGCTATATTCTGATACTGGATACCGTTTTTCTCAATTGTGAGAAATAAATAAATGATTGGTAAATGAAGTTACCATACATTTATTTACGGTAATAAACTATTACCACTGAGCCTCACTGAAAGGCTTTGATTTCTGTCTTTGGGGGTGGGGCTTGTGCTCCCCACACTGCTATGGGAAAGAAAACTCTTCGATACAGCTGGCTGTTGACCTCCATGCATCATGAAGGGACCTGCCATTCCAGGAGCTGCGTACGGCATAGTCATTGCCTAACGCAGGAACCAAAAATCCTCTTTGATCACTCCATGATTCCTTCTTCTAGGATGGCCATGTATAAATGCCTGTGGACTGGCCTTGGGGAGTATCCATCTAATCTCTCTCTAAGCAAATGTTTTGGGACTCCTCCAAGTACAAACACAACTCAAGGGCAACAGCTTGATTAGAAAGTGTAGAAATGAAGAGCAATTAGTTCTCTCTTGGATTCATTAAGGTCGTGGCAATCATCTTTTCCCAGCACACAGTGAGGAGATCAGCTTTCTGTCTCTTTGGGGACATTTGTGAATGGAGTTTGGCACTGGATTTGTTGTCAGGAGTTGTGGAGGTTAAAGCCTGAAAGACAGCCTTGTTTTCCTCCTTGTTAGTGAGTGAAGGGGTATGCAGGGATGTGGGTTTATTTGGTTGGATTTTACAACACATAAGGGAGTTTTCTCTGTTTGTTCTGGTGGCCATGGCCATGGGCTTTGCTTGGACCTAGCCTCTTCATGCCACATGCTCCACCGGAGGAACGTGTATCTGGAGCCACAGTAGTGCAACATGTCTGCTGTCTCAGCTCCAAGTGGTTCCTAGTTAGGGCTGCCCCCTGCATGCAGTGCTTCCCTTCTTTCCCACCAGCACCCCTTAGACATTCGTGGCCCCTGATTTCTGGTCCTGCCATTGCTCATAACCTGCTGATGGCACTGCTTGCTGTGGAGTTCTGAAGGGGAAAAAGGCAGAGCCATCAAACAGCTCTGTAGGGCCCAGATGTGGAGAAAGTATAAGTCTGAAAATCTTGCAGTATTTGCCTGCACCAAAATTAAAAACATTACACAATGTTAAGAGTTATATGTCTAAAGCTCAAAAATCCTTTAGCAGCATGGGTTTTTCCAGATGTGAAGAAGCCCAAAGATGGTGCCTATTGAAGGCCTTAGAATCATCAGCTATCCAGGAAATACAAATCAAACCAACGAGATGCACTTTCCTCACTAGGATAGCTATCATGAAAGAGACGGATACCAAATGTTGATGAGGATGTGAAAAAATTGTAAGTTGCCATATGACCCAGCAATTCAACTCCCAGGTACATACCCCAAAGAAATGATAATATAAGTTCACTAACAACTTGTACACAATTGTTCTTAGCCACATTATTCATAATATCCAAAAAGTGGAAACACCGACTCCCAAAAGGACAGTCCACAGGTGTTTATACATGGCCCTAAAAGAATGAATTGTGGAGTGATTTTTGCATTAGGCAATGACTGTGCTGTAGGCAGCTCCTGGAATGGCAGGTCCCCCTCATGATGCATGGAGGTCAATAGCCAGCTGTATCGAAGAGTATTCTTTCCACAGTAGTGTGGGGAGCACAAGCCCCACCCCCAAAACCAGAAATCCAAGCCTTTCAGTGAGACTTCGTGGTAAGAAGTTTATTTATTTACCATAAATAAATGTATGGTAACTTTATTTACCAGTAGTTTATTTATTTCTCACAATTGAGAAGAACTGTGCCCAGTGTCAGGATATATCTACCCCTTAAAAGCATAAGATGGCCGGGCACAGTGGCTCATAGCTGTCATTCCAGCACTTTGGGAGGCCAAGGTAGATGGAACACCTGAGGCCAGGAGTTCGAGGCCTTCCTGGCCAACATGGTGAAACCCTGTCTCTACTAAAAATACAAAAAATTAGCCAGGTGTGGTGATGTGTGCCTGTAGTCCCAGCTACTCGGGAGGCTGAGGCAGGAGAATCACTTGAATCTTGGAGGCAGAGGTTTCAGTGAGCCAAGATCATACCACTGCACTCCAGCCTGGCGACAGAGCGAGACTCTATCTCAAAAAAAAAAAATTGTTTGGTAAAATACTGTACATGTTTTTATTTGCCCATTAACTGATGAACAGACAAATAAAATTTGGTATACTCATACTATGAAATCATATTTGGCATGAAAAGGAATGAAGTACTGATAACATGCTGCCACATGGGTGAAACTTGAAAACACTATGCTAAGTGAAACAAGCCAGTCTTAAAAAAGACACCACATTGTATATTTCCATTTATGTTAAATGTTCAGAACAGGCAAATCCATGAGACATGTAGATTAATAGTTGCCTAATGGCTGTTCCAATTACAGTGGTGTTTATAACTAATTGATCACAACCAGTTAGAGATTTCTCTGTTCCTTCTCCACTCCCACTACTTCACTTGGCTCTTCTTAAGAAATACAGTCTCCTAAAGTTGGAGGTTTTTAGGGAAAATGATTAGTGGTTGCTAATGGGTATGGGGCTTCTTTTGGGGATGATGAAATGTTCTAAAATATCAGTTCGTTGGTGAGAACACAATGCACATGAGATCGCAATGTGTGAAATTATCAGCACAGATACAATTGTTTGTCCTGGTGGGATGGGGCACCAGAATTGTCAAGAGATGTTATACGGAGTGCAACCTCTTATAATAGTCACTGGAATGTTCATATTTTTCTCTAATTAAGAAATTTTCCAGAATGGGAAACATTATCTAGTCACCGACCTCACTAGAGAATTCATGTTTTCCTGTCAACCTCCTCACTGCACCCTTGACCTCCTTGTTTCTCAGGCTGTAGGCAATGGAGTTCAACGCTGGGGTCACAACACAAAAGAGCACAAAGACCAGGATGTCTTTGTCCAGGGAGCACCCTTCTCTGGGTCTGTCATAGTTGAAGTGGTCTGTTCCAAAGAAGACCACCACCATGGTGATGTGGGAGGCACAGGTAGAGCAGGCCTTGCTCCTGCCCTGAGCAGAGGGAATCCTAATGATGGTAGAGATGATGAGCACGTAGGGACATTGCAGTAAACAGGCAGGGGCTCAGGTCAGTGACAGCCCTTGCCACGTGGAGCACAGACTCACTGACAGAGGTGTCTGAGCAGGAGAGCTTCAGGAGCAATGGGATGGCACAGAGAAAGTGGCTGATGGGGTTTAGTTCACACAGTGAGTGTGGCTCTCAGTGTTGTGTGTGTGTCCCAGAATTGACCAGCCCACGCATCCAAAACCCAGTCACCGAACACACACAGACCTTTTCACTCATTAGGAGCTTATATTGAAGAGGGTGGCAAATAGCCACACAGTGGTCATGAGCTACGGCAGCCAGCAAAACCCCCTCAGTGCTGGCTCATGATGCAAGGAAGAAGATCTGGGAAAGCAGCCCTCATAAGAGATGGTCTGATTCTCCTGGAAGAAGTTCACCAGCATGACCAAGATAGTGGTAGACATCTAGCAGATATCCAGGAAGCTCAAGTGGCTAAGAAAATAACCCATTGGAGTATAGAAGGCAGGACTGACCCTGACTGCATTTCCCAGAAGAGATATCAGGTAAATGACCAAGGAGAACAAGAAGAAAAGCCTTTGTAATGCAGGGTGCTTGGAAAAATTTAAAAAGATGAATTCAGTGACAACTATTTGATTTTTTACTTCTTTGAATTCTTTCTCAACTGAAATGAATATTGGGAGATAAATAAAATAATAATGTGATATGATGACAGACATCAGGAGAGCTGATTAACTTTTTACTCATCCTTTAGTTCTCAGATTAGATGATATCTCTTCTGGATTGTGTAGCTTGACTCTAAGAATAGGGTTTTGTATTCCCCCTCATTCCCTTGATTCTCTGCCCCGTCTTCTTGTCATGCATATCACTATTGTCTATTAGCTTGTTTGCCCGCTCTTTACCCCCACCAGTATATAAAGTCTCTTAGCCAAGGAATTTTTCTCTCTCCTTAGTCCATATGCTCTCTAGAAAACTTTTTTTCCGATGTAAGGAAGGAAATCTAGTCAGCACTGATGTTGCAAAAACAACAGTTGGTGAATTATACCAGAGCCCCAAACTTTTTCTCCCAGCTTCTCTCTTCCGTGAGAAAAGTCACAATACAAAATTCTACCTTACCAAGTGTGTGGTAGCGTCAATGATCTTTACCCTCATATTATTCAAATAAATAAATGGCATTACATGACAGAAAGAAATTGCAGATGTAACTCAAGTTACTACTCACATGACTTCAAAATACAGAGATTATCTTGGCTTATTTCACTGACTTTTTTTTTTGAGATGGAGTCTTGCTCTGTTGCCCAAGCTGGAGTGCAATGGCACGATCTAGGCTCACTGCAACCTCTGCCTCCCAGGTTCAAGCAATTCTCCTGCCTCAGCCTACTGAGTAGCTGGGATTACAGGCACGTGCCACCAGAGCTGGCTGATTTTTGTATTTTTAGTAGAGACGAGGTTTCACCATGTTGGCCAGGCTGATCTTGAACTCCGTGACTGGCCCTTTTAAGGGATAATCACATGAGCCCTTAAAAGCAGAAATCTCTCTTGGGCTGAAGATAAAGTCAGAGATTCAAATCACAAGTAGGATTTGGCATGTCATTGTTGACTTGAAGATGAAGGGGCCACTGTTAAAGAAAAGGTAACCATGGCCCTATAGTCAGAAGAAACTAAATTTTGTCAGGAACTTGAATAAACTTAGAAGTAGAATCTTCTGCAAAGTCTCCCTCTATCCTACCCAGCTGACACCTTGTTTTCAGCAGAGCACCCAGCTGAGCCATGCCACACCTGACCTTCTGACCCACAGAATGTTGAGATAATTAATGGTTGTTTAAACTGCTAAGTTTGTGGTAATTGGTTATGGTAGCAATAGAAAACAAATACACCGAGCATCCCATTTTGTGTAAGAAACCTCTGATATTTTGGGTTAATTATGACAGAACACCACTCTAGAAGCGTCAGAAGTGACTTCATCCTATACACTCTAAAATCTTTGAGCATCCGTCTCTTCGTCTTTGCTCTCTTTTCCTTTGTGCTGCCAGTGGCTAGTTCTCTCTCTCAGAGAACAAATAAAGAGAATACAGAGGAAAACATCAAGCTTACACTATTCAGTTTCCCAGTAAGTAGCTCAGTAGAGGTTGGGAGAAAGACAAATTTGGAACTGAGTAGAATGATATTTCTGGATTATTTTTAAAATTTAACTCATCTCTTCCCCCTCTTTACCAGAAACAAACATGTGCTAGACTGTGACATAACAATCCCAAATTCTAGGAATCTTGAGAGCTCATTCAATTGCATCTGAAATTATTTTCTTGGTGGATTGTCCTTAAATGAAGCTTGGTGTATCTTGGCTTTCCAATTTTCTTTAGAAACTGCGAAGCCGTCTTTTTTCCTTAGTGTAAACCAGTGGTCGCTAAGCTGTCTTTTTTCCTTAGTGTAAACCAGTGGTCAGCAGTAAAATCCAGCACTCCACCTATTTTTATAAACAAAGTTTTATTGGAACACAGCCACACCCTTTCATTTATATATCGTCTGTAACTGCTTTCATACCACAATGGCCGAATTGAGTAGCTGATAAAGAGAACATATGACCCCCAAAAGCCTAAAGTATTTACTTTATGTTCTTTTACAGAAAAAGTTTACCAACCCCTGGTGTAAGCAATTGGGTTTGGGAGTTTGACAGACCTAGGTTTAAATCATGCCTTTGTCACTTGTCAACTTTGATCTGGAGCAAGTCATTTAGCTTCTATATGCCTCAGTTTGACCATGTGTAATATGGAATGTTTGGATTACAGAGGTTTTGTTTGGATTACATAAGTAATATGCAAGAGAGCAGTGAACATGGTTAATCTACAACATATATTCTCCCCATTATGCCACTGCTCCCATTTCAAGTTTCCCTTTAAAAATGTTATTTCCCCTGCATATTTCTTCAGATTGACTCAAATGCTATTTATGATAAGAATATGACGTTATTTTCTATTTATGGACTTGCCTTCTCTGATTCTTTTTCACCAACTTTACCAGATCCACTTTTAAGCAACTAGTATATAATTAAATTCACATATTTCTCATAAAATAAGTACTATGGTCTATCCCTACAGTTGTATCTGCTTTTTTTTTTGTTTTATAATTACATTTTTTAAACATTTTTACAGGAATTCTGTAAGGAAGTAGATTTTATCCATACTTTTAGATAAAATTTCCTCTGAAACTAAAAATTAAAATAGCTGAATATCATGAGGATGCAAATAACACTACAAGTGGTTGATAAAATTAACTACTGCCTCTAAACTTCCTTCTCACAATATTCCCTAACTCCTGGTCAGAAACCCGGGAGTCATCTTTGAGTCCTTCCTTCCTTCATCCCCTGCCCATATCAAATTTTTCAGCGAATCCTGTTGATTCTGTGTCTCAAGTATATTTCAAATATATGTATTTATTTCCCTCTCCATTGCCAAACACATGAACATTCTCTACATGGCTTATTCCTTCTCATTCTTTGTGTCTCAGCTTGAATATTATATCTTGAAGCCTTCTGACCACTAATCTAGTATAGTTTTTTAATTAAATCTCTTTAATTAAAAGAAGTAGCATCCTATTATTTTCCTTCAAAGAATTTAAAGTAATATTTGTTTTTGTGTTTGTTTATCATTGACTACCAGTTTCTCCCTGGTGAATAAGCTCTGAGTGAGCAAGAATCATGACTGTTTGTTTACTGCCTGACAGATAATTGACACTCATAAAACATTTTATGAATGAATTAATTACCAGATTTATTAAAATGGAAAATAAATATTATAATATGTACTTTATCACCTTAAAATAAAAGTTCAGTCATGGTAGCATAGATTTTCTCACCCATCTAAATGTTCAGATCGGTCAAGCAGAAAGCATCATGTTGGAAAAGGTGGTGATATAACATAAAACCTCAAATTCACAATTGCTGTGACTAAATTATTAAGTTAACCAATCAATTCAGTCAAAAGAAGGAGCCTATCTGTTGATGCAACCTTGACCTTTAGAATAATATAATAATAACAACGATAATAATAGCTAGTATTTTCAGTACTTACTAAATGCCAATGCTTTCTTTACATATATTTATTTCCTTTAATTCTTAAAACACCTTTAAGAAGTACTGTTATTATTCTTAATTGTATATGAGTAAACAAGTTTAGGGAGGGTAGGTAAATGCCCATAGTTGTATAATTAATAAAACCATATATTGGCAAAGATTTGGAGATCCAGAATAAATGTTCAGCTCTATTAACTCGTCAAAGAACCTTTCTGTCTCTGGACATGAATTTCTTCATCTGTAAAACAGAGCTAGACTAAAAGATTGACAACATTCCTTCCACCTCTGATATTCCGGGATGATATTTGGTATCTACATATTTTCCAGTCTCCAAAATGAAGCCATATACCCGAGCAAGGGTAACAAAGTCAAACGTCTCCCAGGGATACCATGGTGGTTTATTCATTTGTCTTCATGGGATATAAAAGTCAAGGATAAGATGGGGATTTTAGCCTGTACACTGATGTGGTGGACAGAATAATTCTACCACCACCCCCTCCAATGCCCAAAGAGGGGTCTATGCCCCAATGCCTGTATCCTGAGAACGTGTTATGTTAAATGGACTTTGCAAATGTACTCAAGACTGTGGACCTTGATATAGGGAGATTATTCTGGGTTATGTGGGTCAGCCAAATCTAATCACTTGAGCACTTAAAAGTGACACGTTTTCCCAACTACAGTGAGAAGACATACAGCAAAGGAGATGAAGCAGAAGAAGCAGAGTCAGAGAGATCCAAAACACGAAAGACACAACGTGCCACTGCTGTCTTTGAAGGAGCCACGAGCTAGGGAACACTGGCAGTCTCTAGAAGCTGAGAATGACCTATGATTGACAGCCGGAAAACCAAGTAGGGCATATATCCTTCTGCTACATAGAACTAAATTCTGCTGACAACCTGAATGAGCCTAGAAAAAGATTCTCTCCTAGAACCTTCAGAAGGAAACACAACCCTGCTAACACCTTAATTGTAGTCTTTTGAGAAACCCAAGCCAAGGAATAAGTCAAGCCATGCTGTACTTGGATTTCTGACCTGGAGAACTGTGAGATAATAAAATTTGTGGTGTTTAAAAGCTGCTAAATTTGTGATAATTTGTTAATGGTTTCTCAGTTGGGGTACTCAGGACATATTTAGTCTCTATCATACATTAGACATGTTTGAGTTCTATCTATATTCCCTGCTGTTCAGACTTCTGAACATTATATCTGGATGGATGGCTGAATCTTAAATTCTCATTTGATATAAAGAACAACAAACAATGTTCCTGGCCCTTCTTTACTTCCCTGTAATTGAAGCCCCTTGAATGCCAATCCCAAGTGTTCAACTGTCCATTTTAAGAATTAGGTTTTTGCCGGGTGCAGTGGCTCACACCTGTAATTCCAGCACTTTGGGAGGCTGAGGCGGGCAGATCACTTGAGGCCAGGAGTTCAAGGCCAGCCTAGCCAACATGGTGAAACCCCATTTCTACTAAAAATATAAAAATTAGCTGGGCATTGTGGCATGTGGCTGTAATCCCAGCTACTTGGGGGGCTGAGGCAAGAGAATTTCTTGAACCTGGGAGGCAGAGGTTACAGTGAGCCAAGATCACACCATTGCACTCCTGCCTGGGTGACAGAGTGAGATACCTTCTCGAAACACAACAAAACAAAAAAACAAAAAAGCCCTCAGGTTTTGGAACTTCTTCCAGCCATAATGGAATGAAAGCAACCAGATTTTCCCTTCTGTCTTAACAATTAAAAACTTGGGGGAAAAAATAAAAGAAAATGTGTTTTCAGATATTAAACAATGAGTGGAATGGGACAGAGAATACTGAGGCAGGGGAAACAAAGGAGGTAAACCCTGTGAATGCATCAGCTCACTTCATGGAGAGGATGTCCAGGCCACAGCACAAGGAGGGGGTACGTAAGTGGAGCCCAGTGGTCTCCCTTTATTAATAAGAGAAAATTCAGAGTTTGGGGGAGATCAAGGTACCTAGAATTTGCATGGCAGAGCCCTGGAGAGGAGATGCACATAAAATGAGTCTCAGAGATCCACAGAGTTCCCTCTTCAGCAGAATGCTAATCAGCACATGAGAACCAAGGAAAAGATTAGAGAGAATCAGCTGGAATAATCTGGAGAGCTCATACAGGGCTGGGAATAGTTCGTCTTTGCACCAATCAGTGTGCAAAGAAATCCTAACACACACAAAGTAGACTCATTAGATACCTCAGTAGACAGGCAAAATTGACACTAGACAAAAGGCTATTCTAAATTCACCTAACAAAGCTTAAAAGCTAGTCTTAAAAGGATCAAATTATTTCTGAGTAATTTAACTTACTGTGTCCAAGAACAAAGTCCAAAAATACTTAAAGGAATACTAAAACGTCTTCATTTATCTATGTAAAATTCACAGTGTCTGGCATCAATCCAAAACCATCAGGCATACAAAGAAGCAGGAAATTCAACCTATATAAAAAGAAAACATAATTTAAAAGACTTAGTAATGACACACATTATAGACTTATAAACCAATGTTGTTAAAATAGCTATTATAAATACATTTATATGTTCAAGAAGGTAGAGGAAATTATGTATATGATAAGGAGACATGGAAGATATTAAAATACTTTATTTCTAAAGTAAAGATATATCTGAGATAAAATATACACAGGATGAGATTAACAGCAAATTAAATATAGAAAAAGGTTAGTGAATGTGAAGGCATACTAATAGAAAATATCCAAAATGAAATAAGAGATTGGGCACATCAGTTCACGCCTGTAATCTCAGCTCTTTGAGAGGCTGAGGTGGGCAGATTGCTCAAGCCTAGGAGCTTGAGACCAGCCTGGGCAACATGGCAAGACCCTATCTCTACAAAAAAATAGGAAAATTAACCAGGCATGGTGCCACATGCCTGTAGTTCCAACTACTTGGGTGGCTGAGGCAGGAGGATAGCTTGAGCCCTGGAGGTCAAGGCTGCAGTGAGCTGTGATCATGCCACTGCACCCCAGCCTGGACAACAGAGTGAGATTCTGTCTCAAGAAATAAAAAAAGAAGAAGAAAAACGAGAGAAAAAAGGGACTGAAGAAAAATGAGCAGAACATCAGTGAACTTGGGGACAAGTGCCCTAATATGCATTGGAGCCCAAGAAAGAGAAGGGAACAAAAAATGTGGAAAAACAGTAGCCAAAATTTCCCCAAATTTGATGAAATTTATTAGCCCCCAAATTCAAAAAGCTTAACAAACCCCAAAGAAGGCACAGAAAGAAAACTGCACCATGCAAATCATAATCAAATTGGTCAAAACTAGTAATAGAAAATTTTAAAAGCAACTGGGAAAAAATGCACATTACATGCAGAAGAATAGAGATGAGAATGACAGCTGACTTCTCATTCAAGCAGTGCAAGCCACAAGACTGTATTGTTTGTTTTCTTCCAATGTTTTAAGGAGCAACAGCTTGAAAGGAAACAAACCAACTTGTCAACTTAGAAGTCTATAACCAACAAATATATTTCATAAACACCATTAGGAACAACACTTTCAGAATGTCAGGGAGAAGACCACAGTGAATCCTCTCCCCACAAAAGCAACAGAAGTAATGGCAAAACAGTAGAAACCAACCATTTTAAAATTATGAAAATTAACCAAAGGCACAGAATACACTCAAAAGCATTCACTCAAGTATAACTACTGAGCTTCATAAGAACAGTGGGATCTATGTGCTTTAACTTGGAACTAAAAACTATGTCTCGCCAAATACAGAGTGTCTATAAAGAGATAAAAGTTATGAAAATCACCAAATAGAATTTTTGGAGTTGAAAAGTACAATAACAGAAATGAAAAATTCTCTATATGAGTTAAACCAGTAGTTTTAGCAGAGAGAAGTGTAACTGCCCAATGAGTTCTTCTGGCCTGCTAAACAGAAAAGCCAACTCACTGAAGCGGTGGTATTGCAGCAGTAAAAATGTAATTATCACAGGACCAGCCAAGTGAGAAGACAGGAGATAATCTCAAATCTGCCTCCCTAAAAGTTCAGAGGCTAGGGTTTTTAAAAATAATTTGGCAGGCAGGGTTCTAGGGAATGGGTACTGCTGATTGGTTGCAGATGAAATCATAGGAGTGTACAAACTATCTTCACATGCTGAAACCGTTTCTGGCAGGGGGCTCACAGGACTAGTTGAGCCAGTTCCTTGTTGTAAGTCATGGGTCTGGGTGGAATCAGTTTGTCGCCAGAATACACAAGTCTGAAAAATATTTCAAACACCAATTTTAGGTTTTGACAATAGTCGTGTTGTCTACAGGAGCAATTGGAGAAGTTACAAATCTTGTGATCTCCAGAGCAGTAAACAACTATAGAAAGGTGAGCTAGGGAACAATGGCTTGTTATCATTAACTATGTGTATATTTTAGCAGAATTCAGGCTCCTCCTATAATCCTAATTTTGTGGCCTTTCATTAGTCTTACAAAGGTGGTTTTTGTCCCTTAGCAAGGAAGGGGTTAGTTTCAAGAAGGGACTGTTAACATCTTTGTTTAAAAGTTAACAGAGGCAATTAGCTTGTGAGGTTAGAAGCAAGATGGAGTCAGCTTAGATTTCTCTCACTGTGAACAATTTTTGTAAAGACAATTTCAGAAGAATGTTCAGGAAACTTGAAACTAGACCAATAGATATTATGCAGTCTGAGGATAGAAAGAATAAAGAATAAGAAAAAATAAACAGAGCCTCAGAGACCTGTGGAACACTATCAAAATAACACATTTGCATAATGAGAGTACCAAAAAGAGAGTATGTAGAAAGGGATGTAAAAATTACTTGCCTACATAAAAATATTTTTATTGATATACAATAGTTGTACATATTTTGAGTACATGTGATATTTGATACCTGTATACTATGTGTAATGATCAAATCAGGGTAACTGGTGTGTCCATCATCTCTGACCATCTTTTCTTTGCATTGGTAACATTACAACTGTTCTGTTCTATCTATTTTGAAATATATAGTCAGTTATTGTTAACTATAATTTCCCTGTTGTACTATCGAATATTAGAACGTGTTTCTTCATCTATAATAACTATTTTTGTACCCTTTAACCAACTTCTCCTTATCCCTCCACCCCGTTGAAAGACATAAAAATATTTTAACCCAAAATATATTTATTTAACATATTTTGAGATGGCTGAGATGGCTGTCAAAAAGCCAGCAAACATACGTAGTCCAGCAAAGCTGTCTTTTGTGGAGAAAATTTGTATCTGTAGAGAATCTGCATTGACGCAGCCAGGCCTTCTCTTGTCTGGAGCTAGAAAAGATTAACTGACAGTCTGACACATTTTAAAGGTCTGAAAGTAACATTTACCATCTAGTCTCTCTGAGGGCTGCTACTTGTGAGATTTCACTTATATAATGAGATCATCTTTGCTAGCCAAGTATCTTCTTTTCCTCCCATAACCAGATGCTGCTATAACCTGATTTACCACCAAAACCTGATTTTGGCCATACTCTGAGCCCCCATTCTTTCTGTAACCTCCAGATGGTATATAAACTTCTGCACCCCCTTGGAGGTGGGAAGACATTCTGTGGCTCTCTCGGTGCACATGTTAATAGATTTATATGCTTTTTCTCTTACTAACGTGCCTTGAGTTGATTTTTCCACCTTCAAATAAATATTTTAAAACTTCCCAAATCTGATTTTAAAACACATTTGATACTGTGGTGGGCAGAACAATGACCCTTCAAAGATGTTCGTATTCTAATCATCAAAATTTGTGAATATGTTACCAGAAGAAACTGCAGATATAATTGTTAGAGATCTTGAGATGAGAAGGTTATCCTAGATTCTCTGCATGAACCCAGTGTAATCACAAAGGTCTTTATAAGACAGAGGAAGGAGTATCAGGGAAGTGCTGTATGATTAAGACTTGAGAGGCAATTGATAGACTTGAAAATGTAGGAAGAGGCCACAAGCCAAGAAATACAATCAATCTTTTAAAGCTTGAAAAGGCAAGAAAATAATTCTTTTCTAAAGCCTCTAGAAGGAATGTGGCCCTTTTGACACCTTGATTTTAGCCCAGTGAACTCACGTTAGACTTCTGACCTCCAGAGCTATTCTAAATCACTATTTGTAGTAATTTACTGTGGCAGCAGTAGGAAATTAACACATACATATCCCAAAAGCTCAAAAAACCCCAATTAAAAGAAAATTTAAAAGATCCATACCTCAATATGTCATTGTCAGACTTTGGTAAAAAGCCAAAGACAAAGAGAAAATCATAAAAGCAGCAAGAGAAAATGACTCATCACATACAAGGTCTTATAAAAAAGATTTACAGTTGACTTTTCATCAGAAACTATGGAGGTCAGAAGGCAGTGGGATAACATAGTCAATGTGCTGAAAGAAAAAGAATGTCAATGAAGAATTCTGTATAAAACAATAAGAATTCCATCTTCTAAATGAAAGAGAGAGGTATTTCTTCTTCTGAAAGATGGAGTAGAAGTGCTTTTCTCTATGCCTTCCTCTAACTAAAGCTCAAAACTCTGGACATGCTATATCAGAAAACGTGAGAAAACTCTGAAAGGTGTTGAAGAAGGCAGACTAGTCAGGGACCTTGGAACTTTGGATGCATGGAAAAACATGGTAGTGAGTTAGCTGTTTTAATTTTGTCTTATATATCTACATGCTGGCAACCCAGAAATACCAATGGGTACAGACAAAGTGGGGAAAAGCCTGCTGTCTTCAGTCACAGGATCAGAAAGGTGGCAGCACAGCAAGACAGAAAGAATTTAGACAAAAACTGCTCTACTTTAGCCAAACACCACAGAAAAAAACTGAAGCTCCACCCCCACACTTGTTAACAAAGGCCTAGTGGGGAGAGTAGATATCCCCAAGTGAGACTATTCCTCACCATATTCCCTGCAGTTTCAGTGAAGACCACATGAGGAGCTTGGACATCCACCTCCACTCAGTGGTAATGAAGAGACTTTCCCATTCTTGTTGGGGTGGTGTTAGGGAAGGCCAAGTCAAGACTATCACAGTCACCTAGCAGTAACAAGGTCACCCACCACCATGTCAGGAAGTTCATGTGAAGAGCAGTTCTGAGGCATGCCTGCCTTTCCCAGCCAGGGTGGTATCAACAGAAGTCTAGTAGGGAGCCAGATTTTCCACTCCCACCAACAGTAATGAAGATTCTCCTCTCCATAACCAGGTGTTAGTGGACGTCAAGTGAAAAATCTGGACTTCCACCCCTACCTGGCAGTAATAAGGGAGCGCCATCCCCCATCCTTTGCAGGGGTGGTGTAAGAGGAGGCTTGTAGAAACAGAAGGTTTAAAAAAGATCTAGAGTTTACAACATAATACTCAAATGTGCAGATTTTAATAAAAAGTTCACTTATACCAAAATATAGGAAGATTTCAATTTTAATGATAAAAGGCAGTCAATAAAGAACAAAACCAACATGACATATATGCTAAAATTTTATGGCAAGGATTTTAAAGCAGCCACCATGTAACTGCTTCAACAAACAATGGCAAAATGCTCAAAACAAATGAAAAGAAAATAATAATGTCTCAGCAGAGAAAGAGAAGACTTAAAAAAAAAGTGGAAATTTAAAAACATATAATAACCAAAATGAAAAAAATCAATGGATGACTTAAAAAGCTGAATAAACGGTACAGAGGAAAGAATCAGAGGACATGCAAATAAAACAATAGAAATTAAACAATCGGAACACCAGAGAGAAAACAGATTGAAAACAAATGAACAGAGCCTCAGGGACCTGTGGAATTATAACAAAAGATCTAGCATTCATATTGTAATCTCAGGAGAGGAGAGAGAGGGTGGGGCTAACAATGTTCAAAGAAATAATAGCTGAAAACCTCTCAAATCTGGCAAAAGGCATAAACCTACCAATCAAGATGTGCAAAGCCAAAATAGAATAAGCTCATTGAAATCCATGTGAAGAGTCAACAGACAAACTACGGAAAACCGAAGGGAAAAAAAGTCTTGAAAGCAGTGAAAGAAAACAACGTCTTGATGAGAGGGGAAAACAAACTCCACTGATAGTGGATTTCTCATCAGAAACCATGGAGGCCGGAAGGAAGTGGTACAACATTTTTCAAGTTCTGAAAGAAAAGAACTGTAATTCTAAACTCCAGTGAATATATCCAGCAAAAATAACCCTTTAGGAATGAAGAAAAAATTAAGATATTCTCAGATGAAGGAACACCAAAAGACTGTCACCAGAAGATCTACTATTAAAAAACTTTTAAAATGAAACTTCTCTGAAGAGAAAGGAAATGATGAAAGAAGAAATGTTGAAACATCAGGAAGTAAGAAAGAGCAATGAAAAGAGTATAAATATGGGTAAATACAATAGACTTCCCTTTTCCCGTGAAGTTTTCTAAGTTTTATGATTGAAGCAAAATTATAACACTGTCTCATGTATTACTCAGTGTATGTAGAGCAAATATTTAATAAATGATTTAATGGGAGAGGGTAAAAAGATGTAAAAGGAGGTAAATTTTCTACACATCTCTAGAATTGAAAAAATGTTTATACAGGTAGACTGTCATAAGTTATACATATATAATACCTAGAACAGTCACCAAAAATATTCCATTAAGAGATAAACTCAAAAGACTATAAATAAATCAAAGTAGAATTTATTTAGTGTTCAGGTAACCCCCAGGAAGGCAGGGAAAAAATACTACAGAGAAGTGAACAACAGAAAGAGCAAATAGACAACAAAAATAAAACAGCAGACTTAAACCCTAATATATCAATAAGTATATTGTGTTTAAATGGTCTAAGCATGTCAAGTAGAAGACAGAGATTGGTAGATTTTAAAAAACAAACCACCACCAGCACCACCAAAAACCACAATGGCCCACCAACTATATATCTCTACAAGAAACTTATATTAAATAAAACAATAAAGATATACTGAAAGTAAAAGGCTGGATAAAAAGTACAGCAGCAGTGGGTACATTAATATCATATTTAAAAACAAAGGATTGAGGGGAACTTTATATCATAAGAGTCAATCTACCAAGAAAACCAGGTAATTCTAAATGTATATACACCAAAAAACAGAGCTTTGAAACATGTTAAATAAAAGTTGAGAGGGCTAAAAGGAGAAATTGACAAATCAAAAATTATATAAGAATTAAAATTATCAGAGTATATTATCTGATAATAATAGAATCACACTAGAAATCAGTAACAGGAATGTAACAGTTAAATCTCCAAACACTTGGAAACCAAACATCTTTTAAATAGCCCATGAGTAAAAGAAAGAGCCTTAAGGGAAATTGATAAATACTTTGGGATGAAAATAAAAATACAGCGTATCAAAAATGTTGGAATATAGCTAACCCAGTGCTGAAAGGAAAATTTAAAGCACTAAATAATTACATTAGAAAAGAGGAAAAGTTTAGAATTCTTAATCTAAACTCTCACCACACACACACACACACACATACATGGAAAAAAGAGAAAAATAAGCAAGGAGAGAGGAAGGAAATGATGTAGAAATCAATGAAATTGAAAACAGGAAATAATAGAGAAAATTTATGAAAAAATCTCATTCTTTGAAAATATCAGTAAGATTGATAGACATTTAGTAAGACTGAGAAAGAGAGATGACACAAATACTGATATCAGAATGAAACAGGGGATATCATTAGAGACCCTGCCAGTATCAAATGAATAGTAAGAAAATACGACAAATAATTCTACACATATAAACTTGACAAGTTAGATGAAATGAACCAATTTCTTGAAAAGCACAAACTGTCACAACTTAATATAAAATAGATAATTTGAATAGCCCTATCCATAACTATTTAAAAAATTAACTTTTTCATTTTAAAAATACAGTATAAGAAACTTCCAAGCCCAGATGGGTCCACTGGAGAATTCCACCAAACTTTTAAAGGATTAACATCAATTTTACGTAATCTCTTCCGAAAAACACAAGAAAAAGGAAAACTTCCCAAATCATTTTATGAAGTGGATATTACTCCAATTCTAAAATTAGACAAAGACATCAAAAGGAAGGAAAACTATAGATCAATATTCTTCATAAATATAGGTACAAAAATTCTTAACCTACCAGCATATAGAATTCAGCAATATGTAATAAGAATTATACACCACTACCATATGGGATTTATTCCAGGAATGCAAGACTGGTTCAATATTAAAAACTAATCAATGTGATTCAGCATATTAATAGGCTAAAGAAGAAAAGTCACATGATTATATTAATTGTATTACATCATTTTTTGTGTTAATGTAAATAAATGCCTGAGGCTGGGTAATTTATAAAGAAAAGAGGTTTAATTGGATCATATCTCTGTAGGCTGTACCTGAAGCATAGTGCTGGCATCTGCTTCTGGTGAGGGCTTCAGGAAGCTTTCAGTCACAGTGAAAGAAAAAGGGGGAGCCAGCACATCACGTGATGAGAGTGGGAGCAAAAGAGAGAGAGGGTGGTGCCACATACTTTTAAACAACCAGATCTCTTGTGAACTCACTCACTGTCATGAGGACAGCCCAAGCCATTCATGATGGATATGCCCCCATGACCCAAACACCTCCCAGCAGGGCCCACCTCCAACACTGGGGATTACATTTCACCATAAGATTTGGAGGGACCAAACATCCAAATGGTATTATCAGTGCAGAAAAAGCATTTGACAAAATCTAATACACAACCATGGCAAAAACTCTCCGAAAAATAGGAATAGAGGGGGTTGTTCTCAAGTTGATAAAGGGAATATACAAGAAAAACCCACATCTAACATTGCATTTAGTGGTAAAAGATCAGGAACAAGACAAGGATGTCTGCTCTGACTACTCTCAATTCACTGTAGTGCTGGAAGTTCTAGGCAGTGCAATAAGGCAAGAAAATCTTTTAAAGGCAGGTAGATCAGGAAAAAAGAAATAAAACTGTTCTTATTTGCAGATGATATAATAGTCTATGTGGAAAATCCTAAGATACCTACAAAAAAATCCTAGAACCAATAAATGAGTACAGCAAGGTCACAGATTAGCAAACAAAATATCAACTGTACATCTATATTCTATTAATGAGAATGTGTGAAGTAGGAGACAGGACTTGACTTCGGAGGTGGGACTCAACTCTGGAAGTGGGGCTCAGATACCAGACCAAATTGAGGACTAGCTAAAACAGGGATGGGGTGGGAGCACCTTCCCCTAAGACATGCCCACCAGTGTGCCACCTGTTTACCAGTGGCATGGCAATACCTGGAAGTTACCACCATTTTTCTTAAAATTTTTCATAATCTGTCTCTTAATTTGCATATAATTAAAAGTGGATATAAATACGATGGCAGAACTGCCCTGAGCTACTACTCTGGGCTCACTGCCTGTTGGGCAGCCCTGCTCCACAAGGAGTAGTACCTCCACTGCTGCTGTACACTGCCGCTTCAATAAAAATTGCTGCCTGACACCACCAACTTACCCTTGGATTATTTCCAGGATTAGATTAAGAACCCTCCCAGGCTAAGCCCCAGTTGTGGGGCTCAGCTGTCTTGCGTGATGTGGAAACCAAAAATTTTAAATACAATACCATTTACAATTGTTAAAAAAAAATGCTTAGGCATAAATACCTGTATGCTGAAAACAACAAAATGCTCATGAAAGAAATCAAAGAAGATCTAAAAATAAGTGGAAGAGCATATGTGTTCATGGATTGATCAATATAGTCATGTCAATTCTCTCCAAATTGGTATTTACAGGTTTAATACATTTTCCATCAAAATCCCAGTGAGATTTTTAACAGATATAGACAAGATTATTCCAAAATTTAAATGAAAAGGTAAAGGAACTAGAATAGCTAAAGCAATTATGTTTTAAAAAGAATTAAATGGGAAAAAGTACTGTACCTTACAACAAGACTGTGTAGTATTAGTGTAAGGATAAGACACATGGATCAATGGAACAGAATAAACAACCTAGAAGCAGACTTAATGTGGTATGGGTAACTGATTTAAGATGAAAGTGCAAAATCAATTCAGTCTTTCAAGTAAATGGTGATGAAACATTTAGATATCCATGTTTAAAAAAACTAAACCTCAACCTTACACTTTATACTAAAATTAACTCAAAATGCATCATATATTTAAACTTAAACCATAAAACTATAGAAAAGCATAGGAGAAAATTTTGTGGACCAATGATTTGGTGAACACATTTTAGACATAATACCAAAGGCTTGATCCATAAAAGAAAAAAAATGGTAAATTGACATCATCAAAATTTAAAACTTTTTCTCTCTGGAAGATCAGAGGACAAAAAAAAAGCTACAGATCTGGAGAAAATATTTTCAAACCATATATCTGACAGAGGGCTCATCTGGAATTATAAAGAAGTCTCAAACTTCACAATAAAAAATCAAATTAGAAAATTGGCAAAATACACAAGGAGGCATTTCATAAAATAAGTTATGTAGATAACAATGATATTCAATGTCACCAGCCATTAGGGAAAAGCAACAGAAGACCATGAAGAGTTACAGCATACCCATTAGAATAGCTCAAATAAAAAAATAGTACCAAATATTGGCAAGGACATGGAGAAACTGGATCTCTCTCACAATGCTAATGGGAATATAAAATAATATAAGCACTCTGGGAAATAGTTTGATAGTTTCTTTACAAACTCAATGTGCATTTGCTATACAGTCCATCAGCTTTTCACCAGGCCATTTATCCCTGAGAAATGAATGTTGACGTCCATACTAAAGCTTGTACATGATTGTTCAGATGAGCATTTTTATATATAATAAACTGTATAGTGGTGTATAAGCTATATTTATATAACTATATATATATGACATTTCAATGTATAGCCCCAAACTGGAAACATTCAGTAAGTCCTCTAGTTAATGAATAGTTAAACAAACTGTGGTACTTCCATCATGGAATACTACTCAGCAATAACAAATAATGAACTACCAGCAGTCCTGCCCTATAAGAAATACTAAAGGGTGTTACCTCAGGCTTGAAAGAAAGAACAGGCCGGGCGCGGTGGCTCAAGCCTGTAATCCCAGCACTTTGGGAGGCCAAGACGGGCGGATCACGAGGTCAGGAGATCAAGACCATCCTGGCTAACATGGTGAAACCCCGTCTCTACTAAAAAATACAAAAAACTAGCCGGGCGAGGTGGCAGGCGCCTGTAGTCCCAGCTACTCAGGAGGCTGAGGCAGGAGAATGGCGTGAACCCGGGAGGCGGAGCTTGCAGTGAGCTGAGATCCGGCCACTGCACTCCAGCCTGGGCGACAGAGTAAGACTCCGTCTTAGAAAAAAAAAAAAGAAAGAAAGAAAGAACACTAGAGAGTAATCCATGAAACATTAAAGAACATCAGTAAAAGTAATTAAGTGGAGTAAATATAGTAGTCATTATAAACTTATATTTAAAATTTTTTCTTCTCTTAACTGATTTTAAAGACTACTGTTTAAATAATACTTATGGCTGGGCATGGTGGCTCACATCTGTAATCCCAGCACTTTGGGAGGCCAAGGCAGATGGATCACCTGAGGTCAGGAGTTCAAGACCAGCCTGGCCAACATGGTGAAACCCTGTCTGTACTAAAAATACAAAAATTAGCCAGGCACAAGGGCGTGCGCCTGTAATCCCACCTACTTGGGAGGCTGAGGTGGAAGAATCACTTGAACCCAGGAGGTGGAGGTTGCAGTGAGCAGAGATTGTGTCACTGCACTCTAGCCTGGGTGACAAAGTAAGCCTCCACCCCCACTGCCCAAAAAAATAAATAAATAAATACATCAAATAAAAAAATTTTTTAAAATAAAATAATACTTACAAATTTGTGTTAATGAGCTTATAATGGGAAGGGAGTTATATAGAAGCAAAGTTTTTATAAACTACTGGACTTAATATTAATCATAACTTTTTAGGTTTAGATTAAGACAGATTTCATGCAATACTCATAGCAAACACTTAAAAAAACTTTTAAAATATATAGTAAAAAAAAACTTCAGTATATGTGAAATCTCTGTACCTTCTGCACGATTTTGCTGTAAACCTAAAAATGCTCTAAAAAATAAAGTCTATTTTTATTTATCTATTTATTTATTTATTTATTTTATTTTTATTTTTTTTTTTTTGAGACACAGTCTCACTCTGTTGCCCAGGCTGGAGTGCAGTGGCGTGATCTCGGCTCACTGCAAGCTCCGCCTCCCGGGTTTACGCCATTCTCCTGACTCAGCCTCCTGAGTAGCTGGGACTACAGGCGCCTGCCACCGCGCCTGGCTAATTTTTTGCATTTTTAGTAGAGACGGGGTTTCACCATGGTCTCGATCTCCTGACCTTGTGATCCACCTGCCTCGACCTCCCAAAGTGCTGGAATTACAGGCGTGAGCCACCGCGCCCGGCCTGTTTATTTATTTCAAGATGGAGTCTCATTCTGTCACCCAGGCTGGAGTGCAGTGGCATGATCTTGGCTCACTGCAATCTCTGCTTCCCCGGTTCAAGTGATTCTCCTTCCTCAGTCTCCTGAGCAGCTGGCATTACAGGCATGTGCCACCATACCTGGCTAACTTTTATATTTTTAGTAGAGACAGGATTTCACCATGTTGGCCAAGCTGGTCTCAAACTCCTGGCCTCAAGAGATCTGCCTGCCTCGGCCTCCCAAAGTGCTGGGATTACAGGCGTGAGCCACTACAGCTGGCTGAAAGTCTATGTTTAGTCACCAAAACAATAAAAAACTAACAAAGGAGTTTAAATGCTACATTTGAAAATCTCTATAAACACAAAAGGTAGCAGTAGTAGAGGAACAAAAATACATAAAATATATAGAAAACAAATTGCAAAACAGCAGATGTAACTCCTATTATTTCAATAACTACATCAAATGTAGGTGGATTAAACACTACAAATAAAAGGCAGGGATTCAGATTGGATTAAAAAGCAGGATCCAGGCCAGGCGCAGTGGCTCACACCTATAATCCCAGCACTTTGGGAGGCCAAGGTGGGCAGATCACCTAAGGTGAGGAGTTTGAGACCAGCCTGGCCAACATGGTGAAACCCCATCTCTACCAAAAATACAAAAATTAGCCGGGCATGGTAATGGGTGCTGTAATCTCAGCTAGTTGAAGGCTGAGGCAGGAGAAATCAGTTGAACCCAGGAGGCTGAGGCTACAGTGAGCCAAGATCATGCCACTGCACTCCAGCCTGGGTAACAGAGTGAGACTTCACCTCAAAACAAAAAAAAAAAAAAAAAAAAAAGGCAGGATCCAATTATATGATATGTGTTTCTTCAAGAGATATACTTTCAATTCAAAAATACAAATACATTGAAAGTAAAAGGATGGAAAATATACACTGTGCAAGCTGTAAAGGAGCTGGAATGATCATATTAATATCAGAAAAAATAGACTTTGAGACAAACAAGCTTACTTCAGACAAAGAGGGAGATTTTGTAATGGCATAAAGGTCAATTCAGAAGGAGGCTTTAATTATTACAAACACATATGCATTTAAGAGCAGAGATCCAAAGATATGAAACAAAAACTGACAATATTGAAAAGTGAAATAGATAATACAATAATAATTGGATGTTTCAATACTCCACTGTCAGTAATGGATAAGAATATAGACAGAAAACCAGCAAGGATACAAAAGACTTCAAGACACTATTAACTAGATATAACAGACCTCTATCAAATACTCCATCCAACAGTAGAATACACATTCTTTTCAAGCACATGTGGAATATTCTCCAGGATAATCACATCCTGGGCCACAAAGCAATAATGAATTTAAAGGGTTTATTTATTTTTATTTTTTAAAAGATTTCAGCATTTAATTTAGATTCAAGGGGTACATGTGCAGGTTTGTTACATGGGCATATTCCATGAGGCTGAGGTTTGGTGTATGATTGCTCTCATCACTCAGGTAGTGACCATAGTATCCAATAGTTAGTTTTTCAATTCTTGCCTCCCTTCTTACCTCCCCACTATAGTAGTCTCCAGTGTCTCTTATTCCCATCTTTATGTCCATGTATCCCAATGTTTAGTGCTCACTTGTAAGTGAGAACATGCAGTATTTGGTCTTCTGTGTCAGTGTTAATTCGCTTAGCATGATGACCTACAACTTCATCCATGTTGCTGCTAAGGACAGGATTCCATTCTTTTTTATGGCTGTGTAGTATTCCGTGGTGTGTATGTACCATATTTTCTTTATCCAATCCTCCGTTGATGGGTACCTAGGTTGATTCCATGTCTTTGCTATCATAAAGTGATATGACGAACATCTGAGTGCATGTGTCTTTTTTTTGTAGAATGATTTATTTTCTTTTGGGTATATACCCAGTAATGGGACTGCTGGGTTAAGTGGTAATTTTTGTTTTTTTAAGTTTTTTGAGAAATCTTCAAACTGCTTTTCACAGAGGATGAACTAATTTACATTCCCACCAACAGTGTATAAGCGTTCTCTTTTCTCCACAGCCTCATCAGCATTTGTTACTTTTTGGTTTTTTAATAATAGCCATTCTGGCTGGTGTGAGATGGTACCTTGTTGTGGTTTTGATTTGCATTTCTCTGGTGATTACTGAGGTTGAGCGTTTTTTCATATGTTTGTTGGTCACTCGTATGTCTTCTTTTGAGAAGTATCTGTTCATATCCTTTGCTCACTATTTAATGGAGTTTTTTCTTTTTTGCTTGTTGTGTTGTTGAGGTATGAAATTCTTTTCTCAGCTTGGTTTGCTCTGTTGTTAAGGCTTTCCATTGTATTTTGAAATTCCTGTAGTGAATTTCTCAATTTCAGAGGCTCAGTTTGATTCTTTTTAAAATAGCTATGTTGTCTTTCAATTCTTGGATCATTTTACTGCCTTTCTTAGTTTGGATTTCAACTTTCTCTTGAATCTTGTTGAGCTTCCTTGCCATTCAGATTCTAAATTCTAAATCTGTCATTTCAGACATTTCAGTCTGGTTAGGATGCGTTGTTGGGGAACTAGGGTGGCCTTTGTAGGTAAGGAAACACTCTGACTTTTTGAATTGCTGGAGTTCTTGCCCTGATTCCTTCTCATCAGAGAGGGCTGGTGTTTCTTTGTCTTTTTAAAGTTGCTGTTGATTGAGTGGGGCTTTTTGTTTTTATATTCTTTTTTTCCTCTTGAGGGTTTGACTGTGGTGTATGTTGTGTACAGTCAATTGGCTTCATTTCTGGGTGCTTTCAAAGGGCAAAGGCTCTATAGGTATTCCTGAATTGTAACTAGTTTCCTGCACTGGGTTTCACAGGCTTTGCCTGCCCAACGAATTTTTGGTTGGTGGTGTAATTCATGCCATGATCCAGTAGATGGCACTTAAGAGTAAGAGCCAGTGGATATGCTGTTAGCAGTGCTTAGGGGAAGCCGGAGAGGGGAGGGCAAGAGATGTCTCCCTGGTCTTATGTGTTCCTGGGCCTTGGGGGACCCCCTCCAATCACTAGCACTGTGCCTACGTTCCTTAGCTCCATTGGGTGTCCTGGTGGCCTGCACTCCCACCTCCGTTAGGGGCAGTCTGATCCACAGGTTGGGTCACCAAGAGACCCACCACTCCAGGGAACCTGCTGATTCTCTGAGCTTGGCAGAGTCAGAGAGGGTTGTGGGCTATGTCTGCATTGGCCTGGTGATGCAATGGGTCATGGGCAGAGGATCGCTGGGCAGGGTGGTAGCGTCATGAGTGTGCAGCTGGTGTGGCATCCACAGCTTGGGTTTTTAATTTTTGCCCAGGAGATGGCTATGGGGTCTACTCAGCTTGCACTACCCCAGCTGGGCCTCCTTCAGGTGTTTGTGTCAGGAGGAGGCCTGACCAACTAGATTTCTCAAGCATTCTGCATCCAGATCGCTGGGTTGTTCCAGGTGTTCCAAGCCTTGGAGCCCTCTTGGGCAGAAGCTGCAGTTGGCCAACAGGCGAGGCTCTTCCCAGGCCAGCCTTGCATAGGAAGAGTGCTCAACTCCCACACCAGCACATACCCACGAACTCACGCCTCACTCTTCTCAGTGTTCTGAGAGTGGAGGCTTCTCCCTCGCTTGAGGTCAGGTCACAGATCTCAGCTTGATGCCCCTAGGCAGTGTGCACAATCCCTGGGGGTTGGAGACCAGGCCCATGGCTTTGTCCTCTGGCCGCTTGGGTTGAGTACCAGCTGTGCTCCAGGGAGCCAAAGTGCTCCCAGGCTGTTGGCAGAAACACTCAGGTGGGGCAGTGGAGGATGGAGGCTGGAGGCTGTGCTCTGTGCTCCCTCTTGCAGGAGCAGCCAGGCATGTGGCCTTGGGAGGAGCTGGTGGACAAGGGCCATGTGTATCAGATGTGCCCTGTCCCATGGGAAAGGTAACTCTGCTGTCTTCCAGCCCGGCAGTCAGCAGGGGCTAGAGGCACACACAGTAAAATGGAGAGCCTTGGGGAATGGGAGCCTATGGTCACATTTTGCTATAGCTCTGGGCTCCATGCAGATTCCAGTTCTGCTTCTGTCTACTTTCAAGGCAGTTTCCTCTATCAATTCAAATGTCTTTGGGGGTCACAGGATCTCTTGTAGTTTGGATCCCAGAGGTGTGTGGCAGGAGTGTGGTGCCTGGGAGTTCCTTCACTCACTCCTTCCCTAGGACCTGCTCAGGACCAGGAGCTGGTCTTGGCATTCTCGGTGACTCCATGCAGGTGTCCTAGCTTCCTCCTTCTTCAACCTCAGTGTCTCTGTCACCTCTCTATCAACTTTTTGTGTTTTTTCTCAAATGATCTGTTTGAACTATGATGTTTTACTTGAAATCCTGGATTCTCTCTGTGGGAGAGGCATTTCCTGGCTGTGTCTAGTCAGCCATTTTGTCCCTTTCCATGAAAGGATTTAAATAATACAAAGTATGTTCCCCAGCCACAATGGAATTAAATTAGAAACCAACAACAAAATGAAATTTGGAAACTCCACAAATATTAGGAAATTAAGCAATATATTTCTGAATGATTCAGGTCAAGGAAGACATTACCAAAAATTTAGAAAGTATTTTAAATTGAATCAGTATTAAAACCACACATATTACAATTTATGGGATGCAGCTGAAGCAACACGGAGAAAAACTTATATGACTTTAAATGCCTGTGTTAGAAAAGAAAAAAATATTTTAAATTAAATGAAAAGCATAATAAGAGAATATTATGAGGAACTTTATGCCAACAAATTAGACAACTTAGGTGAAATAGTCAAATTCTTAAAAAACCCCATGAACTACCAAAACTAACTCAAGAAGAAATGAAACATCTGAACAGATCTAAAATCTGTAAAGAAATTAGTAGTTAAAACCTTCTAACAAATACAAACTCAGACTTACATGACTTTGCCAGTGAATTCCATCAAACACTTAACAAAGACATAAGACTGCTGCTCCACAAGCTCTTCCAGAAAGTAGAGGCAGAAGGAACAGTTTCCAACTCACTCTATGAGGCCATATCATCCTCATACCAAAGTAAGATAAGCATATTACAAGAAAAGAAAATGATAGACCAACATCTCTTCTGAATATAGATGGAAATATTAGAAAATGAAATATAAGAATATGAAAAAGAATTATACACCATGACTAGGTAGGATGTATTCCGGAGTGCAACATTGTTTAACATCCAAAAAACAATTAATTAAATACATCATATTAAAATAATATAAGACAAAACCACATGATAATTTCAATAAATGCCAAAAAATATTTGACAAAATTCAATACCTATTTATGATTTTTAAAAATCTCAAAAGACTTGGAATAAAAGATAACTTTCTCAGTCTGGTGAAAGCCATCTACAAAAAAACCTATGGCAAACATCAGTCTTAATAAAAGGCTGAAGACTTTCCCTCTAAGATTGGGTAAAAGGCAAGGATGTTCGCTCTAACCTCTTTGATTCACTCTAACCTCTATGGGAGGTTGTAATCCATGCCAAAAGAAAATAAAAGGAAAGAAAAGACGTACAGATCAGAAAGGAAAACAAAAAACAAAAAGCAAAAAACTATACCTACGGGCAGATGACACAACTGTCCATGTAGGAAACCCTAGGGAGTCTACGCAAGAAACAATAACAACAAAACAAATCGTAGAATTAATAAAGGAATTTAGCAAGGTCACAAGATATGTGATCAATATACAACAATCAATTGTATTTCTGCTTACCTGCTATAAGCAATCTGAAAATGGAATTAAGAATTTATAAAAGCATTAAAAAGAATACCACTAGTAGGAATACATTTAATAGAAGGTATACAAGTCTTGTACATGGAAAGTTTCAAAACATTGCAGAGTCAGCATCATGCAATATACCTTTGTATAATAACAAACGTGCACATGTACTTCCTGATTCTAAAATAAAAGTTGAAAATAGAAGAAAAAAAAAAAAAGACCTTGCAGAGGTAATTTGTTAACTCTAAATAAATATACAAACTTTCAATGTTTTCGGATTGGAAAACTCAATATTGTTTAAGATGGCAGTTTTTTCCAAATTGATCTATAGATCTGATGCCATTCAAAATTCCAGTAGATTTTGTGCGGAGACAAACAAGCAGATTCTAAAAATTCTGTGAAAACTCAAAAGACTCAGAATAGCAGAAACTATTTTAAAAAAACAAAGCTGGGAACTTGTTCATGTATAGGAAGACTCAATATTAACATGTGAATTATCTCCAAATTGTTCTATAGATTCTGTGTAATACCATTCAAGATAATGGCAGGGATTTTCTCTTTTTTTAAAAAAAATGACAATTTGATTCTAAAATTTATATGGAAATTTGAAAAACCTAGAATGGGTAACAAAATTTATGTGTACTACATAGTCTTGTAATCAAAGACCCAAATATAAAATCTAAAACTATTAAAGTTCTACAAAAATATAGGAGACACTTTAATGACATTGGTGAGGCAAAGATTTTATAGATATGACACAAAAAGCATGAGATAGAAAATATTCATATATTTGCCATCATCAAAATTTAAAAACTTTTACTCTTCAAAAAAATACTCTAATGGAAGTGAAAAGCAAAGCCACAGATTGGGAGAAAGTATCTGCAAACATATATCCAAAAAAGGACTTGTATCTAGTATAAAAAAAATTTACAATTCAACTATAAGACAAACAATCAAATTTAAAAATAGTCAAATTTGAACAGACATTTCACCAAAGAAGATGTATAGGTAGCAAATAAGCATATTAAATATGCTCAACATCATTATTCATTAAGGTCACACAAATTAAAACTAAAATAAGATACCAGTAAACTTCCTCTAGAGTGGCTAAAATTAAAGGGCCAAACCAAGTGTTGCCAAGGATATGGAACAACTGAAACTTTCATACATTGTTATTAGAAATGTAAAATAACAATCTCTTTAGAAAACAGTTTGGCAGCTTCTTAAAAAGTTAAACATATACCTACCATATGACCTAGTAAACCCACTGTAGGTATTTACCCAAGAGAAAGAAAAGTATATGTCCACACAGAGACTAGTACATTAATATTAATAGCAGCTTTATTTGTAAAACCTCAAGCTGAAAATAACTCAAATGTTTATCAACAGGTAAATGGTGAAACAAACTGTGGTATATCCATACAATAGAATGTTAACATGAAAAAGAAAGAGTAAAAAAACTGTACAAACTATTGATACATGCAACAACATAAATGAATTTGAGAATAATTATGCTGAGTGTGGGAAGTCAGATTTTTTTAAGAGTACTATGAGATTCCATTTGTATAAAATTCTAAAAAATAAAAAAAACCTAACAGATAGTGGGAAGAAAAGGGATTAGTGGTTTCCTAGGGATTAGCAGAAAGGAAAAGGGCATAGGGAATCTTTTATGGGTGACGGAAATATTCACTATCTTGATGTAGTGATAGTTTCACTGGTGTATATATATGTCAAGATGCATCTACTTGTACACTTTAAATGTGTGCAGTTTATTGTATTTCAATTATACCTCAGTAAAGCTATTAGACAAATAAAGATATTTCTTTGTCTTTTAAAGGCATCTTGAAAAGACTGGTGTAGAGATAATAGAAATAATGGTCATCTAGCAAATAATGAATATTCTAAACATCTGAGCTCTGCACCAGCTGATATAGTGATACAAATGAAGTAGAAAACAATCTTGCCATGGAATACCTTAGTGTCCAGGGACACAGAAAGAGTCAACATGGAAGAATCACTAGAGGAAGTAAGTAATTTATACAGAGTAACACAAGCTTGCACAAAAGACCTAGGCCCAAACAAACTGTATTCATGGCTTAGGCCAGACGAAAGCACACAGGCCTGGCTGAACAGGGAAATAGAGAAAATATTTATCCATTCTGTATGATGTGAAATGCAGAAAGTCTCCTAAATATCTCCATCACCAACATGCCTATATGGCCTAAATGTTCCTAATAGGTCAGAAAACCAAGTTTAAAGCTCCTCTCAGGTAAGCCACCGTTAAGATATACTCATTTTGCCTGGGAACTTAGATCTCTTTGGCTTTTCCTATGACCTTTATTTCATCAAGTGTGCCCAGTGTCACCTCATGAGTTCAAAAAAACAAAAACAAAAACAAAAACAAACAAACGAAAAAAAACGGTAAGTACTGTATTCTATGGAAAATTGGCAAAAAAAAAAAAAAAAAAAGAGAATGGTAAATTTCCAACACTGATGTTTTACAGATTGTGAAGAATGGAATTGAGGAATCTCTAGACTACTTCTATAATTTGTTGGCTTAAACTATTAGGAGTTTAGAGAGTTGCACCTATAATTTTCATGTATAAGAAGAACTCCAGTGAGATCTCAATACATTTCAGATTGCTGTTTCCTTGCCATTCTAAAGTAAGATGGTTAGCGTATCTCAATTGCTCAACACTTTTACAAAAGTAACCTATTGAAATAAGAGCAGTATGATTTCTGCAGAAAAAAACAATGTGTTACTAATTTATTATTCTCTGAGGAATGAGGAAAGTGGATTAGAGAAACCCATGATTCAGAAATATATTAATCATCTAATATGTCCCTAGCAATTAGAACTTTGGAAACCACTCCTATTCTAAAAGTATTGAAAAGTTTTTTATGTTAAAGATTATTAAAAATTGAACTACTTTGGAACTGTTGGAACTTTGACATTGGCAAAGAATAAATAAAGGAAACTTCTCAGAGTAGGGAACTATTTGTTTGTTTGTTTTGAGGCAGGATCTCACTCTGTCACCCAGGCTGGAATGTAGTGACACAATCTTGGCTCACTGCAACCTCCCCGGCTTAAGCAATCCTCCTACCTCAGCTTCCCAAGTAGTTGGGACTACAGGTGCCTGCTACCACACCCGGCTAAATTTTGTATTTTTTGTTGAGATGGGTTTTGCCATGTTGACTAGACTTGCCTCAGACTCCTGGGCTCAAGTAATCTGCCCACCTCAGCCTCCCAAAGTGCTAGGATTACTGGCATGAGCCACTGCCCTGGAAAGTAGCAAAGTTTTGATTGAGGATCTGTCAAGAACCTATGCTCGGGTTGATCTCATTTAATAGCTTTAGATTTATTCTACAACACAATAAATGGTGCACAGTGTCTCTAAGTCTGACAATGGCATGAAACTGTATCTGGAATTAAAGAATCAGTCAAGATTTCAAAATAGACTCCAGGAACATTTCACAGGTTTTTGCCAGGGTGCAGATGAGTCAATAGCATATTACTGTTTTTGAAGAGGTCTCTAATATTAGGTATGTGCCAAGAAATGTTTTCAGAAGCAATTGGGAGTTATTCTCTAAGGACTAGTTTTGTGGACTGCTTTGATTTTTGAAAGAAATAAACAAAATATTGGTCATCAACAAAAAATAAACTGGAAATACAATACAGAATGTTCAGAGACTATAACCCCTGGAACAGTGTGTGATGTTCTGACTGCTGATCCTCAATGGTGAGAAAATGAAATAAGTAAAGGACAAGAAAAATGAGCTGGGGGATGAGGAGACAAACATGAGACAAACCATGAGACATGATTTTAAAACTATCAAATGATGAAGCATATGGATAAAGTGATCATAGACTCATTTAACATCTGTGGCCTAAAGAAATCCTAGTAAAGAAGACAAACTAAGCATTAGTAACCATTATTTACAAATAAGGAAACTAGGCTTATAGAAGTCAAATTAATAGGATCATACAATCGCCAAGTAACAGAACCATATCTGCTGCTACAGTATGCTTTCTACTGTACTCACAGTTACCTCTTGACTTAGTAGAACAGATTATACACTCATTACTCCCAATAAAGCAATACTTAAGAGAAGTGTAGGTTGACAGAATGAAAGGGGGTTAGACAGATTGATGAAAAAATGAACCATAAATGTTTCTTTGCAATAACCAGAGTACATTAACTGAATAAGGTACAAATTAAATAGAACAAAAGGGGAGTCCAGTGTAATAGGACCTCTGAGTTGAGTACAGCGGAATAAAAGAAAGATGCCATCAAGATAAAAAGAACAAAGCTGGAGGCATCATGCTACCCTACTTCAAAATACTATAAGGCTGCAGTAACCAAAACAGCATGGTACGGGTACAAAGACACATAGACCAATGGAACAGAATAGAGAACTCAGAAATAAGATGGCACATGTACAACCACCCGATCTTTGAGAAACCTGACAAAAACAAGCAATGGGGAAAGGATTCCCTATTTAATAAACGGTGCTGGGAAAACAGGCTAGCCATATGCAGAAAATGGAAACTGGACTCTTTCTTTACACCCTCTACAAAAATTAACTCAAGATGGATTAAAGACTTAAATGTAAAACCCAAAACTATAAAATTCCTAGAAGAAAATCTAGGCAATACCATTCAGGACTTGGCACAGGCAAATATTTCATGATGAAAAAGTCAAAAGCAATTGCAACAAAAGAAAAATCGAAAATTGGGATCTAATTGAACAAAAGAGCTTCTGCACAGCAAAAGAAACTGTCATCAGAGCAAACAGACAATCTACAGAATGGGAGAAAATTTTTGAAATCTGCCCATCTGACAGAAGTTTAATATCCAGAGTCCACAAGGAACTTAAACAAATTTACAAGAAAAAAACAAACAACCCCATTAAAAACTGGGCAAAGGACATAAACAGACACTTCTGAAAAGAAGACATTTATGTGGCCAACAAACATATGAAAAAAAGTTCAATATCACTGATCCTTAGAGAAATGCAAATGAAAACCAAATGGAGATACCATCTCATGCCAATCAGAATGGCAAGTATTAAAAAATTGAGAAACAGTAGATGCTGGAAAGGCTGTGGAGAAATAGAAACACTTTTATACTGTTAGTGAGAATGTAAATTAGCCCAACCATTGTGGAAGGCAGTGTGGCAATTCCTCAAAGACGCAGAGACAGAAATACCAATAGACTGAGCAGTCCTATTACTGGGTATATACCCAAGGGAATATAAGTCATTCTATTAGAAAGATACATGCACGCATATGTTCATTGCATCACTATTCACAATAGCAAATACATGGAATCAACCCAAATGCCCATTAATGATACACTGGATAAAGCAAATGTGGTACATATATACCATGGGATACTATGTAGCCATAAAAAGGAATGAGATCATGTCCTCTGCAGGGACATGGATGGAACTGGAAGCCATTATTCCCAGCAAACTAACACAGGAACAGAAAACCAAGTACCACTTGTTCTCACTTATAAGTGGGAGCTGAACAATGAGAACACATGGATACAGAGGGGAACAACATACACTGGGGCCTGTAGGGCAGTGATGGGGAAGGTGGAGGGAAAGCATCAGGAAAAATAGCTCATGCATGCTGGGCTTAATACCTAGGTGATGGTTTGATGGGTGCAGCAAACCACCATGGCACATGTTTACCTATGTAACAAACCTGCACATCCTGCACATGTACTCCAGAACTTTAAAAAAAAAAAAAAAAAAAAAAGATAGAAGTGAGCCAAGGAAGGAAAATCAGGCATCAAAGATACATCTTCACAATTTTACATTGGCCTGATTATCCATATGTAAAAGGTGTAGTGAACCCCTTAGGAAGCTACACACCAACCACAACACAAGCTGCTCAACGTGAGTCTGGATTTCCTCTTTTCAAAGGTTTTCAGAGATTACAGGCCTTTTTTTGAAGTATTGGGAAAATATGATTTCTTGTAAATGGATGATTTTTGGAAACATCCCAAAGTTATTTGAAATAAGCTGTTTTTGGAACGAATTCATTGAAGTACATGAGCAACAAGTTGGGTAGTACCATCTGGGCATATATGGGTCTGAGACTTGTATTATTGTATGGCTAGGAAGATGGCTTGAAGGGAAATAGGGCCAAAGCTTGGCTTGTCTTTGGACCTCCTGACTGAGATTGTAGTTCCACTCCTTCACACGATCCCTGTCCCACGGTGACCCAATTGCTGGGTGAATTTTCTGGGAGGGGGTGGGTGTTTCATGATTTCCTTCGTTGGAGTGAATAATTGAAAGTGGAGAGTGATATGTTAGTGCTTCCTTGAAGGATGTAATTAGGTAATATCATGCAAGAAGGAAACTGTCATAAAGCTAATAAAATGCAAATGAGAAGGGACTGCAGCATTGCTCATCTGCATCATCTCATTTGCAGAATTTAAAATGAAACAATAGAGATGAACCAAGAAGTTACATACATTCATCAGGATTGCTGGAGAGTCCTGACCTCTGGCCATCGATCAAAGGGAAGCATTCACTACTGAAAGTTTGTCTTCACTGTGCTGGGATCTGAAATTAAAAGGAAGAAGGATAAAAAGTGGTATGCTGAATGGATTAAAGGTAATATTTTGATTATATCAGTAGTTTTCAAACTTTTATAACTTATGAGCTGTTTGGGAATATTTGAGCATATGATCAGTCCACATGTGAATTATCCTGTCTACAAAGATGTCAAGGAAATACTTCTACTGCCCCTTCTGAAGCCATCTTAATTCCAGGAGCTGAATAAATTTCAAAGTCATTGATGACTGCATCAGCCAAAATTTGTCCAAATGTTTTGAAATGTATTTCTATTTCCTGTCACATCTACCTCTTTGGCTAATGCATTCATTTTATGAGTTTCAAAAATTGCCGTCTCCCTGTCCCAGGTCTTTCAAGTTGTCGAGTAAGCAAATCTCTGTTCACTTTGTTTATACTACTTATGATTATGTAGGTTTAATTACTTCTAATTGGATTTCCATATTAAAAGTACAAATTTAACCTTAAACAAAACATTTGTTTTATAATCGTCAATGTCTCCAATTATTTTGAGCTCCTCTTCTCTGTATCTTTTCAAGTTATGGCAAACTTGGTTTTGAGGCATAGCAGCAAGAGCTACATAAATCTTTTCAAGCAGAGATATACCAGTATAAAACTTGCTTTCCAGTATAGTCCTTAATGATTTTCTTCATTTTCCAGGCCTTTTTGCCTGATGCAGAATATTGGTACTTATGCTGGGGTCAATATTTAATGACTCTGGGTCTTTTTCTTGAGCTAGTTTCTTGAGACTATCTAAGGGATAGTCTTTCATTTTATAGATGTATTTTAGATTATTCATAAATTCATTACTTTTTCTCACACACATTATAACATCTCTTAAGGGTCTGCCCATTGACATGGATCTCAGGATGATTCTATAATGTCTGTCTTCTCTGGGGTGTCTTCTACTGTCTGGGGAGATTTGTATATCTTGGAGTCTGAGACTGAAGTGTGCACTCCTTCCTTATCATCATTTATAAACCTATTCAACAGACTCTGCCCCAGAAAGGATTCTTGAGCAATCTTGAATAATTCAGTGAGTATCCAAAGATACTGATTTTAGGAGAACAAGGTTGTTGGGTACAGGTAGTTAATTATTCCTAAAACCGAATATGTCCAATACCTGTGTCTTGAGAAGCTGTAAGAAAGTAACAGAAGAGCAACAGTGGAATGTGACAATTGCCTGCACTGTCTTTCTAGGTTGAAAATCCAAGAAGTTTACATGTACTGAATTTTATTTCCTTTATTTGCTTATTTATTCACTCAAAGAATTCAGGATCCATATTGCCATAGTGGAAATTGGTTATTTCCATTTTAGTCTTGAATTGTCTAATTTTGTTCAACTTGCCTGGTACGGAGGGGAGATTCACCAATGGGCCTCACCTGTAAGTGAGGGTCACATCTGTAATTCTCTGATCTCATGATGCAAAAGTATGTCACATCTTCCGTTTTCATCCTTGAATTCCTGTGAAATTTACAGATGCACAGATGGAAGTCATTTAGTCTTAGAGAGATACCTTCATCTGCTTTGTCAATTTGATGATGAATAAGACCGAGTTGAATGTATTTAGAACGTCTTGGCTATAAATTCCTCCATATAGCTTAATCCACTGTTTCCTGCAGTATGCACCCCTTTACCAACAGAGGGAAAGATAGAGAAAGAATTTCATGTTTCTGTGGGTTTAAGAAGGCTATAAGAAGGGATTTTTGTTTGTCTACTTTCAGAACTTATTAATAGACAGTTATTGAACACCTACCTTGGGCACAGAAATGATCACATTCTCTCCTGAGAATTTTGAACCCACAGCCAAGTACAGGTGTGGAAATTTGATGATAGAATTAATACCAATGGAAAAAGGCGCCCACAGAACTGAAAAAAGTGGCCACTGGTGATGACAGTGACCTGGGAGGGAGTGACGCAACCTAGAGAGACAGTGTGGGAAATCTTCACGTTCCATTACAGCACCCTTCTCTTACTCTCTTGGAGCTTCTCAAGCCACAGGTGTCGGTCATATTGGTTTTAGAGATTATTAGTAACTACCCAAACCCAACAATTTTGTTTTCCTGAAACTAGAAATGTCCTGTTTCCAACTTTGTATTTTCATCAGCTTCTTTTTCTATGATGTGTGAGAAACTAGAATATTCAGTGTGCTTTCTTGAACACCAGCCTTGTTTCAACTCTTTGATGAGTGGACTATTCTCTGAAGCTGGCCCTCAGTCTTACTCTGGGTTGATCAACCAAGATCAATATTTGTCCACATGCACATAGCAGGAGCACTTTTCCAAGAATTGTAAAGGAGCCATGGTGCAAAGCCTTCTGGACCTGGGTCTCATGTGAAAACACAACAGTGGGCCTCCTGGCCTGAGATGAGCCTGCAGAGCACCTTGTCACAGCGCGCATATGATGTATATCAAAAATGAACACATTTTGTATTCCAATTACACTGATTTGATCTTTACAAATTATATGGATGTATTAAATTGTCACATGTACCCCCAAGATATGTACATCTATTATGTATCAATAAAAGAATTAACATATTTTTAACTTCTTTTTGGTAGAGCCATAACATCTGGGGAGCAATTAATTGCAGAAGCAATTAATCTGGCTATTGACTGATATTTACTCAGGATAAGGAAAACTCATTACTAAGTAAGATGTGCAAGAAAGATTAATTCACAGTAAGCAAGATTTTTGTAGTTTGTACTGCTATAAATTTGTATTACTGACTGACATTGGGACCATCTACATGTAAATCCCACAAATCAGGACAGAACAGTGACCTCCTCAGGTACTCATCATACTTATCTCAGTTTCCAGAACTCAGCAATCAATCTGAAAAGGTAACTAAAATGGCACTTATAAGAACCATAGATTGGTAAAGTTAATTATCCATATTTGTTAATAATATAAATAATAGTTACTATTTATAGTGCCCCTACCATGTACCCGGCTTCATGCTAAGTACTTTATATTTTTAAATTTTTATTTCAATAGCTCTTGGGGTACAAGTGGTTTTTTTGTGACATGGATAAATTATACAGTGGTGAATTCTAAGATTTTAGTGCACCTGTCACCCAAATAGTGTACATTGTACCTAATGGGTAGTTTTTTTAATCCTGAGCCCCTCTTCCAACCTCTCACTCCTGAGTCTCCAAAGTCCATTATATCACTCTGTATGCCTTTGTGTACTCAAATATGCTTTATATCACTTAATCCTAACAACAATATTACGAGGTAGATACTATTATTATCCCCAATATATAATCGTGCACCACCACATAGTTCCATTGATGGACTGCATTTAGGACAGTGGTCCCGTAAGATTATAGTGGAGCTGAAAAATTTCTATCATCTGTAATGTTGTAGCCATCACAATGTTGTAGTACAAACCATTACTCATGTTTGTGGTGAATCTCCTGCATTGCCAGTCACGTAAAAGTATAGCACATACAATTATGTACAGTACGTAATACTTGATAATGGTAACAAATGACTATGTTACTGCTTTATATATAATATTTACTATACTATAGTTTTTTATTGTTATTTTAGAGTGTACTCCTTTTACTTATGGAAAAAAGGTGACTGTGGCTGGGTGCAGTGGCTCACACCTGTAATCCCAGCACTTTGGGAGGCCAAGGCAGGTGGATCATGAGGTCAGGAGTTCAAGACCAGCCTCCCAAGATGGTGAAACCCCGTCTCTACTAAAAATACAAAAATTAGCCGGGCATGGTGGCGGGTGCCTGTAATCCCAGTGACTCGGGGGCTGAGGAAGAGAATTGCTTGAACCCGGGAGGCGGAGGTTGCAGTGAGCCGAGGTCATGCCACTGCACTCCAGCCTGGGCGACAGAGGGAGACTCCATTTCAGAAAAAAGAAAAAAGGGTGACTGTAAAACAGCTTCCGGCAGGTCCTTCAGGAGGCATTTCAGAAGAAGGCATTGCTATTCCAGGAGATGACAGCTACATGCGTGTTATTGCCCCTGAAGACCTCCCAGTGGGACAAGATATGTTCTGTGTCTTAGTTTTTAACAAAAAATGTTAAAAAGTAAAAAATAAAAATAAAAAAATTTTAAAATAGAAAACAACTTGTAGAATAAGGATATAAATAAAAAATATTTTTGTATAGCTGTATTATATGTTAAGCTATGTTATTACACAAAAGCCAACAAGTTGAAAAATTAAAATGTATAGAGTAAAAAATGTAGTAAGATAAGTTTATTACTGAAGAAAAAATTTTAATAAATTTAGTGGAGCTCAAGTATACAGTATTTACGAAGTCTACAATAGTGTATAGTAATATACTAGGCCTTCACATTCATTCACCACTCACTCAGGGACTCACCCAGAGCAACTTGCAGTCCTGTAAGTTCTATTTATAGTAAGTGCCCTATACAGGTGTATCATTTTTTATTTTAAATACCATGTTTTTACTGTACCTTTTTTATGTTTAGATATGTTTAGATATCCCAATGCTATTGTGTCATAACTGCCTATAGTATTCAGAACAGTGACATACTGTACAGGGTTGTAGCCTAGAAGCAACAGACGATATCACATAGCCTAGATGTGCAGCAGGCCATACCTTCTGTGTTTGTGTGATTATACTCTATGATGCTATCATAGCGCACAGTCACCTAACAACACATTTCTCAGAACGCATCTGTGTTGTTAAGAAATGCAGGGCTGTATATAGATAAGGAAATTGAGGATCAAAGAATTTAAAGAACTTCATAAGATCACACAACTAGTTAAGTGGTAAAGCCAACATTCAAATTTAGTTCTAAGTGTCTTCTAGGCCAAAGGTCTTCTAGGTCCAATTGCATTAAGTAAGAAAGAAAGAAGAGGGAGGAGCAGCAGGAGGAGGAGGAGAACTGATTAGAAGTAGAATTTAGTGCAATTGAACCAGAAACTTTGAATCAGGTTATGCAAAATGTCAAAAGCTGTGACTTTTTGTAAGAAAGCAATCAAGTCTCCTCTGACTTTCCCTAGGGCATCACCAGATCTCAAGTTGTCTTGAGTTGCCTCTTCTAAAAAGGGGTTCCCTATTTAAGTTTCCTGTCAACATGTTTGTGGCATAATAAGAAATATATTTGATATTTGACCCAGATTCCTAGCACAGAGCTCCTAAAACCCTGGGAATTTCCTGAGTGATAGGAGTGTCTTTTGTTATTCATAATGAGGTCATTTTGATCATCCCTGAGTTTATGTTAATGAGATGACTTAGATGGGGTCATAGAGCTTATGCCAAAAAGATAGACTCAGGATGGGAATGGTCATTAGAAAGATTAAGAAATTAGAGGGTTGAAATTTTTACCTCCACCTACCAACCTCCTGAAAGTAGGTGGTGGAGCTAATGATCAAGCTCTATAAAAACTCTTGAAGAATGAGACTTGATGAGCTTCTGCATTGGTCAACACATCAAGGTTGCTCAGGGGTGGCACACTAGAGAAGGCATGAAAGCTCCCCTCCATACCTTGCCCTATGATCTCTTCCATGTAGCTGTTCCTGAGTTGCTTCCTTTATAATATACTGGTTAACATAAATAAAGAGTTTCCCTGAGTTCTGTGAGCCATTCTAGCAAATTATTGAACCCATGGAAGGGATTGTAGGAACTCCTGAATTATAGCTAGGCTTGAGATTGGCATCTGAAGTGGGAGTAGACTTGTGGGACTGATCCCTTAACTTGTGGGATCTGATGCTAACTCCAGGTAGATAGTGTTGGAATTTAATTGAATTGTAGGACACCCATTTGGTGTCAGAGAATTGGTTGGGTGTCCTGTGTGAAAGTGTAGCGATGTGTGTCTTTCAGAATGGTGTATTTGCAAAGTTGTATAATCAGCGAAGGTCATAATGTATGGTTAGTCCTAATCCTATCATCATGTAAGCAAATAGTACTGGCGGTTTTGACCAAGAGTTACAGTGAAAATTGCTTTTTAGAGCGCTGATATATATACAAATTGCCTGAGTGATCTTTCTGAGTGAAATAAATAATATTATATCACATTTACTTATATATTTTTGTTTATCTATTTCTGTATGCTATTTTTCATGTGAGGATTTTTACTCTCATTAAATTCCTCCCTAGAGGGAACCTGTGATGGCAGCAATATTTATTCTAAATATTTGGGTCAGAGTAATTAAACAGAAAGGACCTTTTTGATGAAAATAGATGTATGAAATGAGACATTAAAAGTGATTAACTGCTCTGTGTTAATTTGGCAGTAGATTATCTGGAAGTAAGCCTCTCAAAATTCATTGTTGCTGAGTTTGTTATGACTTAACGTTAACCCAACTTCTCAGTGCGTACAGCGGAATGAGGAAAGACGTATAGGGTTATAGACAAAACAACCAGGTGATGTAATTCCTGCTTTTAAGCTCATCAGACAAACCTTTGTTTTTCAGTCCAAGCTGCAAGCCAAGCTGGTCATCTTTGCCCCTGAGTTTGGGTTATCCACACTGTTGCTATTGTTACTCCATGACAGCTGAATTTCCCCCCTTTCCTAATTCTGCTTATCTTTAAGAAACAGGATGCCTTCAATAGAAAGTTCCCTTTGTAACCAGACCAGCTGAGTCTGTCTAGAACCAAGATAGCTGACCGAACAACTTCAAAAAGATCTCCGGCTTCATTATAATCTCATTTCCATGCTAAATGACACTCCTAACAGTGCTATGACAGTTGACAATTACCATGACAATGACCAGAAGAAGCCATAAAAGGACAAAAAAAAGGCAGCAGTCCAGCTCCAGAAAGTTCACTACACATTTCTGGAAAAGAAAGGAATATTCCTCCCCTTGTTTTTAATGTCCAACCCCTTCATTAGAGAAATCCTATATTTTAACCCCCTCACCCATCACTTGTGGAGAAGTTGATCTATGAGCCATGTTCCCACTTCTTCGTTCCATGGCCATCAAATGAAGCCTGAACTGCTTGACACTCATTTTCAGTTTCGTGTATTGGCTTCATGACACTGAACAGAAAAAGACCCCATCTTTTGGGAGACCAGCTTTGTCGCTAACTATGTATTCATTTTTAACCATAGAATTACTAACAAAGAGACTTGGCCACACTTCTGTGGCTCTTGGAGGAAAAAGGGTGTATGTTTGGCAGCTCAGCCGAGGACTGAACTCCCAGGAGACAAGCCATGGCCCATGTGGGCTGTGCATGTTGTTTGTGGAGGTGACATGTTTCTGTAGAAAGCACTCAAACCTAGCGGTCAGATAGGACTGGATTTGAATGCCAGCTTATCTTCCTTACAACTGCATTATTCATACAAAAATTAGAGGGAACCTTGCCTCTAATCATCCTCTGACTGACACTGTGTGTGTCCTAGCATAGGCATCTCCCCTGCAGCCTCATCTAAGGTAGTGGTCTCTGTTAGAAAAGATAGCTCATGCCTATTCCTGATAAATGTTACTCTTAAAAAGATATCTGCCTGATGTAAATGACGAGTTGATGGGTGCTGACTAGTTGATGGTGCAGCACACCAACATGGCACATGGGTACATATGTGACAAACCTCACGTTGTGCACATGTACCCTAGAACTTAAAGTATAATAAAAAAAAATTTTAAAAAAGGAAATAAAGTAATTTATAATTGGAAAAAAAAAAGATATCTGGAAATCACTAGAAAAATCATTCCACTCATGAAACTGTGTGTTTCTTTAGCTTCTCTAAGGTGTACCTCAAGTGTTTTTCCCCTTTTGTAGCAAGCTATAAAAGATACAATACATATTATACGTACAAGACATATGTACCATGTGTATGTATTGTATATCCCACTCACAGCTAGATTTTTTAAATCACTTTTCTTGGGATAAGAAACAGAAATATCATGGAATCTCAATTACATTTTATTTCTCTGGTGATCAGCTTCCCAGCCTCATATATCCATAACAAAATTGAGAAAAAGAAGTATTTTTTAAAAAGACAATGAAAATACCACACCACCACAATCACCCCCCGCCCCACCAAAGAAATGATGCTGAGAGCTGACATGAAATGCAGAACTCTGCTGGTTGCCAGTGCGCACAGACACAGTGATAGCTGACAGCATGACAACAAAGTAAGAGCAAAAACACTGAGGACAACTATTTCAAAAAGTAGAGCAATATGAGCCACTCGGCAAAGGACCAAACTTTCCACACCTCAACAGTGGTTATGGAGATCACTGTATTATAAAAGGATACTTTTTTTTTCCGAAAAGATAATCCGAAAAGATAATCCTCAGCTATCAAGAAATTGTTAAATTTTATTTACCCTTCTTTGTTTAAGAAAGCGGTGAAATATGTAAGACTGTTTTAGAAGATCTTTCAGAAAAATGTTAGAAATTTAAAATAAAAATTTAAAAAATTTAAATTATTTTTAAATTTAAAAAATATTTTATGTTTATTTTTATTTTTTAAGCTTAAAGATAATTTTTAAAGCTTATTTTTTAAGTTTAAAAAATAATTTATGTTGACCAGTTCATTCTGGGATAATACAGGTATTAAAATGTAAGCTTTTTTCCCTCCTAAAATATGCATGTGGCTAGTCATATTTCAGCTTGCAATTCTGAATACTATTGAGAAGGCTATGAGGGCTACCGAGTGTTTGTTCTTGTTCTAACTACCTGAAGAGTTTTTGTGATGTTAGCAGACATCATCATCATTAGTATTTCTGTGGCATGTAGTGTACCTGGGATGAATTCACTGACACTCTGGCAATATGGCCTATGTAGGACTAGGAAAAATAAAAAGGTATAATCATGTAGTATTGGAGCTGATAGCAGGTAGAGATGTCTAATCCAAGAATTTTAATTTAGAGATGGAGAAATTGAGTTCCAGTAGCTACTCAAGGTACATGACTGGTGAATTCACAGCCCAGGACCAGAATGTAGGTCTCCAGATTCCCAGCCCCATCCAATGCCCCTTCTGTCATGCTTCCATCAAATGTGAGATAATGATGAGGCCTCTGTGGCAACTTTGAGATATCTTCAGAAGTGCCCCAGAACCCATCAATCAGGTAAAAAAATCCCCATTTAGACATTTAGTGAACGCTACTATTAAAATAATGAGAATGTAAAGTGATCTTCATTAATTACCTACAAATGTTCAACTAAGCCTTTGCATGGATAACTCATATTTCTACTGAAGAAGTCAGTAAGAGAGATAAAGAAAACGTTTAAATTCACACTAATCGTTAGTTAGTAGATTGTTTCTCACACCATGCTCCAGGCCCAAGTTCCAAGGCAGTAAGAGAGAGAAGGAGGGTGTAGGGGACAGGGGCTCTCACCAACTGAGCAGCTCTTCAGCTACTGGTATATATTTTAGAATCCTGCATGAGGTATCTTCATTGAAAGAATGTATGCTGGAACTGAGGTCTGAAAAATCACTTCATGTTACCCAAAGTGCTGGGCCCACTCCCTCCACTGGATGCTCTTGCCCCGGGAGCCTGGACCCCGTGGACCACAGCCTGGTGCTCCTTAGGCTTTGCCGGCAGCCTCTCACTTTTCACCTTCCTTGCCCATGCTCCTTCTCCACCTGGGAGGTCTTTGAGAAATTTGCTACTTTATTGCAACTAAGGGTTTGTTTAGGAGAGGATTTAGATAGCAGTTCTCTACTGGATAGATGAGCAGCTTCCCTTCACATCCGGTTCCAATATCCTGGGTAGTCTTATCGGAATCAGTAGTTCATACCCTTTCACAAATGTCAAGCTGCGAATAGCAATTGCCAATCTAGCTACTTTGAGAGTTGCCATTATATTGTCAGTCTGAAACCACTGCATTTATTTAATAGTTAGTACTTTGTGAAGATTTGTATGGAGACTATTTAAATTTTTTTTTTTTAATTGTGGTAAAATATTCACAACAAACTTGTTAGCTTATAAACAATAGAAATTTATTTCTCACAGTTGTGGAGGCTTGGGAAGTTCAAGAACAAACCGTCAGCAGATTTGGTGTTTGGAGAGGGCCAGCTGAGTGGTTCATAGAGGGAAGCTTCTTGCTGTGTCCTCACATGGTTGAAGGGACAAACAGAGCACTAATATTATTCACCAGGGTTCCACCCTCATGGACCTAATCACCTCCCAAAGTGCCTGTCTTTTAATACCAGATTTAAATATATGAAAAAAAAAAATTTTGTGAGATGGAATGTTGCTCTGTCACCCAGGCTGGAGTGCAGTAGCGTGATCTCACTTCACTGCAACCTCTGCCTCCTGGGCTCAAGCGATTCTCGTGCCTCAGCCTCCTGAGTAGCTGGGATTACAGGTGTGTGCCACCACACCTGATTAATTTTTGTATTTTTAGTAGAGACAAGGTTTCACTGTGTTGGCCAGGCTGCTCTTGAACTCCTGACTTCAAGTGATCCACCCACCTTGGCCTCCCAAATTGCTGGGATTACATAAATACATGAATTTTAAGGAGACACATTCAGGCCATAGCAATCCTTATCGGATTTCTGATTTGCAAGCATTTTCTTCCATTCTGTGGGTTGTTGTTTCACTCTGTTGATAGAGTCTGCAGATACACAAAAGTTTTCATTTTGTTCAAGTCCACTTTATCTATTTTTTCTTTTTGTTGTGTGTGCTTTTGGTGTCATATTTAAGAATTCATTGCCAAAGACAATGTCATAAAGGTTTTTTCCCTATGTTTTCTTCTAAGAGTTTTATTTTTTTAGATCTTGTATTTAGGTGTTTGATCTATTTTGAGTTATGTTTGTGTATGGTTTAAGGTAAGGGTTTAACTTCATTATTTGGCATGTAGATATCCAGTTTTTCTAACATCATTTATTGGAAAAAACCTCTTCCCCCTATTGAATGGTCTTGGAACACTTATTAAAAGTAATTTGACCATATCTGCAAGGATTTAGTTCTAGGCTCTCTATTTGATTGCATTGGTCCATATGTCTGTCCTCATTCCAGGATCACACTGTCTTCATTACTGTAGCTTTGTAGTAAGTTTTGAAATGAGGAAGTATGAGTCCTCTAACTTTGTTGTTTTTTCCAGATCGTTTTGGCTATTTGGGACACGTCCCAATTTGACATGAATTTCAGGATTGGTTTTTCTATTTCTGCAAAAAAATACCATTGGGATTTTGATAGGAACTGCTTTGAACCTATAGATCACTTCAGGTAATATTTCCTCCCTTCTGCTAGATTTGGATTTAGTTTGCTATTTTTCCTAGTTTCCTGAGATGCACAGTTAGGTTATTGATTTGATATCTTTCTTCTTTTTAAATGTATTCATTTACAGTTATAAATTTTTCTCTTAGCATTGCTTTTGCTGCATCCCATAAATTTTGGAATCTCGTGTTTTCAGTCTCATTCGTCTCAAGGTATTTTCTAATATTCCTTGTGATTTCTTTTTTGATCCATTGGTTGTTTGAATGTGTTGTTTAATTTCCATATATTTGTGGCAGTGAGAATGGTCCAACCTGGTGATATGCAATAAGGGGCTATATTGACTACAGAGAATTTAAAGCAGTGATAAAATTAGTGAACATGCATCTGCTTTTTATTATTGTTATGTGTTAGGAATTGTAAACAATGCCAGTGATAAAATACTCTTTCCTGAAAAAAAAAAAACAAAAAAACTTTTGTTCATCTAATAATCTAAATAATCACTCTAGTTACTACTGAGTTTTCATAATATATATTAACCTCCAGTTAACATATTTTTATTACTTATCCTGTCATAAACATTATCTTCTACATAACGGTTAATTCAAAGAACTCCTAATTATACACCCAGGTTCTTTCGGGGAGGAAGAACTCAAGTTCTATTTTTCTGTCATTACAATGATAGAGCTACTATTATTTAGCATCTACAGTTTATATGTGGGAATATATAATACCACAGGGGTTGGAAATACAAACTGCACCCCATAGAAACTTGAAAATCCCAAGCCACCACAAATTTTCGAAGTTTTCACCAAAAACAATTAAAATATATGACAAATTTTCTGAAGAAATTTAGTGAAAAAATTTTGACTGCAGACATGTTTGAAAACCCCTTGCAAATTACTCTGAAGAAACAATGACATGGAGAACATTGCAATTTCTGGAATTTTTGTGATATGTTTTTTTAAAATGAAACTCTGATAAACTTTGTTTAAACTTTCCCTAACTATCTGTATATATGTTTCATATGAAAGTAACTTTTCAATGTTAAAAGTAATAAGAAACATGTACTACCCATTTCCTTACTGTTAAATAAGTACATATATAATCCAAAATCATTAGCTAGTACAGTAAGTCTTCATTGATATGTTATGTATACATTTTTGCCATTTAAGGAAGTTACAGTATATACTCAATATAAGTATATACTCAATGTAAGTATAATTTCTAGGTGATTTTTAAATTTCTAGAGCCTTGTTTTATAAGTATAACCTATACTTATAATGTAAATAATACTTGATTCATAATGCTTCTAAAAATGCTTATGGCAGCATGTTTCTTGGATCCTTTTAAATCTGTTATCAGCAAGTTCTTTTTACTTCAGAAAGTGGGATAGATGCGGTGTCACATATTTTGACCTATTTAAGTGGTCTGCAAATAACAATTTTTGAATGCCGTTGATATAAAAGGACCAGAAAATAGATTATTCTAGATCAAAACTCCTCACATCTATGAATTTGTAGAAATTTCTCACCTGCTAATGCCGATTCCATCACTACCACCCTGGGCTCTTCCAGTTTCTTTTCTTTAGTGCATGTCAGCTAGAGAGAAATAAAATTTACAAAGTTAAACAAAGCAGTCTATATTAATTGTAGTAAATAAAATATAGTAAAATTCAAAGAGACAAATCCTCTTATTCCATATCCAGAGAGGAATAACTACTGGAAGATACATATACCACTCTGTAGCGCACAATCTGACTTTTTCCACTAATGCAAACATTTCCTCATTTAATTACATTTTTCAACACCATGACTTTAAATGGCACATGTGATAACTAGTTCAACAAACCTGCTGTTGAGTTTTTAAACTGCTTCTAATTCTCCCCTACTGTGAATATCAGTGTGATGGACATCCCTGTAAAATAGGCATTCATACAAGCACATATACTGGATTATTTCTTAAGGATACAGTTCAACAATTCAAATGGATAAATCAGATTCCACATCCATTTCTAAAGACTTTGATTCCTATTACTAACTTGCTTTACAGAAAGGAAATGCCAATTTAAACTACCTGCAGCAAATTATGAGAATGCCTTCTTCCCCACGCTGTTTCCAATGTTAATATGGTAGAGACTTGGGCTTTCTAAATGCTGAGTGGGAAAACCCACTAGCGTTGTGATGATTGGAGGTAAGGAGAGGGGGAAGAATAATTGATGAGCAGAGTTCCTGAGAAAGACAAGCAGTAGTGAAATTTGGAGCACAGGAGGAGGAGTCAGTCTTAGACAAGGATGACTGTCCCTTGGAGTGTTGATGTGGCCAAGCGAATGGCAGGCAGGGGCATGAAGTTGAGGAAATCTCTCATTAATACCCTCTGGTTCCTCTCTGAAGTAGGAAGCAAGGCTTAGCAAGATTAGGTAATTACCTCTGGATCATGTTGTTAATGAGAGATCAAGCCAAGATTGATATCACCTCTCCCAACTCAGTGATACACTAGTAATTTTAAGTAATTCTTACTAGACTACTTTAACATTTACTTAAGACAATTTTGCCTCAGCCAAAGATGATCATGACAGATACATATATATTCAGGAAAGGGGTAGTGGGCCTCATATATATATATTTTCCCCCTTAAATAATTTTGAAAATATGTACTTCACCATCTACATTTTTAAGTAATAGCTAAAATTTTTCATTATGGCTTTAAAAGGCTGCAAAAATATAATTTTTATGGCTATGATACCTATTGGCATGTTTAGTTAAGATAGGTATATCACTAGTTTAAATTTATTAGTGGAATCTAAATGATAATTTAACATGACCATCACCCATTTTTAAAACTACATGAACATGCTCTTCTTAAAGAGTTAGAAATTTACATCATTTAATTTTTTTATTGTACTTGTATGTTTCAAGAATTGTATCTAAGTATATGTTTTATAATACACAACTATAGGCCAGGCGTGATGGCTCATGCCTGTAATCCCAGCACTTTGGGGGGCCGAGGTGTGTGGATCATGAGGTCAGGAGATTGAGACCATCCTGGCTAACGTAGTAAAACCCTGTCTGTACTAAAAATAAAAAAATTAGCCAGGCCTGGTGAAGGGCGCCTATAGTCCCAGCTACTCGGGAGAATGAGGCAGGAGAATCGCCTGAACCTGGGAGGCAGAGGTTGCAGTGAGCCGAGATCATGCCACGGTACTCCAGCCTGGGTGACAGAGCAAGACTCTGTCTCAAAATAATAATAATAATAATAATAAATTACTTATGTAATATAAAATTATAAATGATAACTAATAAATTGAAATTAAATATTTAACATTTCCCATTAACATAAAGCTCTGAATATTAAAAATTTCTCCTGGATTGAGTTATTAACACAAACAATAATGGTACACAATTGGTCAAAACCATGTAAATTAACTTTAACTCTTGAAAAATATTAGTTTGTTTTTTTTCACTGACTAGTTTGTTCAGAGTTCTTATTATGAAGGGATGTTGGATTTTATCAAAAGCTTTCTCTGCATCTATTGATAATCATATGTTTTTTCTTTTAATTTCTCTGTTTATGGTGAATTACATCTGTGGATTTGCACATGTTGAACCAACCTTGCATCCTAGGAATAAAGCCTCCTTGATGGTGGTGAATTAACTTTTTAATGCGCTGCTGGATTTGGTTTGCTAGTATTTTATTGAGGATTTAAAAATCTATGTTCATCGGGGATATTGGGCTGTAGTTTTCTTTTTTTATTGTGTCTTTGCCAGATTTTGATATCAGAGTGATGATGCTGGCTTCCTAGAATCAGTTAGGGAGGAGTCTCTTCTCTTTAATTTTTTGGACTAGTTTCAATAAAATTGGTTCCAGCTCTTCTCTGTACTTCTGGTAGAATTCAGCTGTGAATCCATCCAGTCCAGCACTTTTTTTGGTTGTTAGGTTTTTTATGGTTGATTCAATTTCAGACCTCATTATTGGTCTGTTCAAGGTTTCAATTTCCTGATTCAGTCTTGGGAAGTTCTGTGTTTCCAGGAATTTATCCATTTCAGAACAAGGATGGCACTCTTACTTCTCCTGTTTCACATAGTACTGGAAGTCCTAGCCAGAGCCATCAGGCAAGAGAAAGAATTAAAAGGCATCAAAATAGAATAGAAGAAGCCAAATTATCTTGTTTCACTGATGATATGATTCTTTTTTATTTTTCCTTTGAGACAAAGTCTCACTCTGTCACCCAGGTTGGAGTGCAGTGGCACAGTCTCGGCTCACTGCAGCCTCTGTCTCCCAGGTTCAAGTGATTCTCCTGCCTCAGCCTCCTGAGTAGCTGGGACCACAGGTGTGTGCCACCATGCCTGGCTAATTTTTATACTTTGAGTGGAAATGGGATTTCACCATGTTGGCCAGGGTGGTCTCAAACTCCCGACCCCAAGTCATCGGCCTGCCTCGGCCTCCAAAAATACTGGAATTACAGGCATGAGCCACTGCCCCTGGCCACTGATGATATGATTCTATGCCTAGAAAACCTTAAAGACTCTGCCAGAAGGCTCCTGGACCTGATAAATAACTTCAGTAAAGTTTCAGGATATAGAACCAACATATAAAAATCAATAGCATTTCTATACACCAATAACATTCCAACTGAGAGCCAAAATAAAAATGCAATCCTGTTTACAATAGCCTCACAAAAAATATCTGGGAATACATCTAAGCAAGGCGGTGAAAGATCTCTACAAAGAAGAGAACTACAAAGCACTGGTGAAAGAAATCAGATGACACAAACAAATAGAAAAACATTCCATACTCATGGATTGAAAGAATCAATATTGTTAAAATGGCCATACTGCCCAAAGCAATCTACAGATTCAACGCTATGTCTATTAAACTACCAGTGTCATTTTTCACAGGATAAAAAACTATTCTAAATTTAACATGGAATCAAAAAAGAGCCTGGATAGCCAAAACAGGTTACAGTAAGGCTACAATAATGAAAACAGCATTGCACTGATACAAAAACAGACACATAGACCAATGAAATAGAATAGAGAACTCAGATGTAAAGCTACATACCTACAACCATCTGATCTTCGACAAAGTTGACAAAACTAAGCCATGGGGAGAGGACAGCCTATTCAATAAATGGTGCTGCGAGAACTGGCTAGCCATATGCAGAAGAATGAAACGGGACCTGCTACTTTTCATTATATACAAAAATTAACTCAAGATGGATTAACGATTTAAATGTAAGACCTCAAACTACAAAAATCTTAGAAGAAATGTCCTCTGGACATCAGCCTTGACAAAGAATTTATGACTAAGTCCTCAAAAGCAATTGCAACAAAACCAAAAATGGACAAGTAGAACCTAATTAAACTGAAGAGCTTCTGCACAGCAAAAGAAGTTATCAGCAGAGTAAACTGACAACCCAAAGAATGGGAGAAAATATTTGCAAATGATGCATCTGACAAAAGTATAATATCCAGAGTTTATAAGGAACTTAACAAGCAAAAAAGAAGTATCTCCATTAAACAGTGGGCAAAAGACACGGACAGACAATTCTCAAAAGAAGACATACAAGCAGCTAATAAACATATGAAAAAATGCTCAACACCAGTAATCATCAGAGAAATGCAAATTGGAATCACAATGAGATATACTATCTCACACCAGCCAGCAAGGTTATTATTAAAAAGTGAAAAAATAACAGATGTTGGTGAGGCTGCAGAGAAAAGAGAACACTTATACACTATTGGTGGGAATGTAAATTAGTTCATCTGCTGTGGAAAGCAGCTTGAAGATTTCTTAAAGAACTAGAAACAGACCTACCATTAGACCCAGCAATCCCACTACAGGGTATACACCCAAAGGAAAATAAATTATTCCACAAAAAAAGACATATGCCCTTGTAGGTTCACCACAGCACTATTCACAATAGCAAAGACATGGAATCAACCTAGGTGCCCATCAGTGTAGGATTGGATAAATGTGGTACATATAAACTAAGGAATACTATGCAGCCATAACAAAGAATGAAATCATGTCCTTTGCAGCAACATGGATGCATCTGGAGGCCATTATCCTAAGTGAATTCAAGTAGGAACAGAAAACCAAATACTGCATGTTCCCACTTATAAGAGGGAGCTAAACATTGAATACTCATGGACATAAAGGTAGAAATAATAGACATTGGGGACTACTAGCTGGGGGAGAGAAGAAGGGGTGGAAGGGTTGGAACACTACCTATTAGGTACTATGCCCACTACCTGGGTGACAGGGTCACTCATACCCCAAACCTCAGTATCACCTAGCATACCCATGTAACAAATCTGTACATGTACCTTCTGAATCTAAAATAAAAGTTGAAATTATTTTTTTAATTGCAAAAAAGGCAAAGACATAAATACAATTTAGAAATCAAAAAGTTAGTTCATATATCCAATATTACTTATTGCTAGAATGAAACAGAATTTAGCATCAATTCTCCTACTTTTTTGTCACTTTCAGTGCTAAGTAGCTAAGCTCGAGTAAATAAGTAACTGAAAATGGAAATAGTTTTGCCACGCCACTGTCACTTAAATCTTTTAACTTCTTCTGAACTATCTGACAAAATCACGTAGTATTTTATAATCAATAATATTTAAGTATATCAGCTACTACATAAATTTTGTTGAAGCAAAGAATTGGAAACCACCTGACTTACGAATTGATTTGTTACATATTCATTACAGTCAATCACTTTCTCATTTTCTGGGAAGTATCCCAAAAAGGCTTTACCAAGAATTGTCAAATTACCGTTATTTATGCCTGTTACTCTTCCACTTAAAGATACTTACTTTGCTCGGTAGACTCAGAAAGGGTTCAGAAAATCAAATTGCTGTTCATTTTAATACATCTTTGCAATGCAATGTTTCTTGATAAAATGCTTTTATTTTATATGCTTTTATCAAAGTCTTGAATCTGTGACTCGATACCCACCTCATTCAATTTATGGTAAATATCCACTATGTAATCTAATTGACAAAGCCAGCTTTCATTGTCAAATTCATCAGCCAAATCAGAAAAAAAGGTGACTTTAAAAAATTTAAATAAACATATTATGCATCCCCGTGACGGTTGTCCAACTGTCAATTTTTTATTGTAAATTTTTTATATATAAAGAAATAGACAAATATGCAAAATATAGAGACTTTCCAAGAATGAAATAAGGCCTTGTTGCCTTTGCTCTTTCTTTCTGATGCCACGTTTTGGGTTAGAGAATAGAAGAGGTGAGATCATGCTGAAGAAAATCTGTTGTCACTTCGGCCATATCTGTAATACATCTGAATTTACACCACCTTACATGGGTCAAAATGACATCATTTCAAGTATCAAGCTTCTCCCTTAACAGAAATATGTGAAAGGCTGAAAAAGGCAGCCACACTGAGGTTCCTTCAAAATGAGACTTTGCCTAAGCTAATATGTAACTTGTCTCTTTGGTACCCTTAGGCAATGGTGAGCTCATTTAGATTTGGTGTGGGTAAGAGATGTGTCCCTCCTTATAAAGTAGAAGACAGTTGTCAAAGTGAGATGAAAAAGAAGAAACAACAGATGGTCTCCAGCCTAGAAAAATTCACCTGGCACAGTGAAAGTCATTTCATAAACTAGGAGGGTTTAAAAGAAAAAGTGCATATGGTACACGATGGGCTAGAGGCCAACAACTGATTTGTAAAGTGCACTATTAATTGCACCAAATCGACAGAGCAAGGCCTGAAATACTAGAAAAGATCTGTTCCAAATAGTACCCCTGCAAATACTACCAGTAACCAGGCAGTTTCTGTGCTCAGCAAATACATAATCAGTGATTCCCTAAGCATTTGTTGAAATTAACTAATGAAGCAACTAAAAGACAAATAGAAAAATGGTAAATTTTTGATTAATAATTGCAGATGATCATACTGAACTTCCCCTCAAATGTTTTAATTAAATCATTTCCAGCTGTCTTAAAGGAGAAAGGATGCAAAACAAAACAAATTACTCAGAAAAGGATAATAGAAACCACATCGCCATAAAAAGTTGAAAGAGGCTGGACGCAGTGGCTCACACCTGTAATCCCAGCACTTCAGGAGGCCGAGGTGAGCAGATCACTTCAGGCTGGAGTTCAAGACCAGCCTGGCCAACATGGTGAAATCCTCTCTATTAAAATGTTTTTAATATTTTTTCTTTAATTGAAAGAACCCCCAAAATGATTAGTACAGTGTCCATATTTATAATCAATCAAGTTCTCCAAACCAGAAAGAACTTAAACTTTTTTTTCATTTCTCTGTATCAAAAAGTCCTGCCAACATTTATTTATTTATTTATTACACATGGAGTCTCGCTCTGTGGCCCAGGTTGGAGTGCAGTGGCCTGATCATGTATCACTGCAGCCTCAAACTCCTGGGCTCAGGAGGTCCTCCCACCTCAGCCTCCAAAGTAGGTGGAGCTACAGGTGGCTGCCACCATGCATGGCTAATTAAAAAATTTTTTTGTAAAGATAGGGGTCTTGCTATGTTGCCCAGGCTGGTCTTGAACTCCTGGATGCAAGTGATACCTCCTGCCTCAGCCTTACAAAACGCTGGGATTACAGGCATGAGCCACCATGCCTGGCCCCCAAATTTACTTTTGACATGTTTGTCTTTATACTTTTTCTAATCTTCTTTCCTTGGTGCTAAGACATCTACTGAATCTGACACTTTACTATTGGTTGATTGAGGAAAACACAGGATCCACTTTGTTTTCAATTTATTTTCTGCTCTACTAATGTTGCATGTGATTTCCTGAAAATCAACTTTTAGTTTCATTACCCACAATTATTCCAAGTCAAATGTAGATTCCATAGCAAGAGTTCCACATGGGAGGTGCAGTGACTGTCATGTTCTGATATTAGCGGCCAAATCCATTGAAATTTTGAGATTAGGTCTTACTCCAAAATAGATGGGAGAGACAAATCAGGGCTAATGAGACTTGGGCAAGAAAAAGTAAAGGTTAAAGTTTTTAAACCCTAAGTCATATTTTCAGAATTTGTGTTGAAATTATGATGTTCTTTGGTTTTCTGTTCTTGTTTGTGAATTTCTTACAGTCATCTGAGATGAAATAAAAATTTAAAAATAAGGCAGGTCTTCAAAAATAGATATGGAGCCTTCATGACAAAAAAAGTGGGTAGGAGAAAGACCGAGATGAGGGAATTCTGTTCCTTATATCATCTTCATCCAAGACCGCTGCAGTCAGTTCTTTGCAGAACCAGGCTGTGTCCCCTAACAGCCTGCCTTGGGAAACCTAAACGCTAATCAGTGGCAATTAAAAGTTTCATTGGGCACTATTAAAACTTTCAAAGTCAATGAGTTGGAGTAGCAGTGGCAAATGAGTGGCAATGGGGATTGTTAACCAGTCACTGTTTGCAAGATACATCAGCCATAGGAGCGTGCAAATTAAAAGATTTCTCCTGCGACACCAAGTCACTGGGAAACTCATTTAATCACATCCCTAAATAATTAGAAGCTCCGTGCCTTCATTAAGAACCAAAAATAAGTGCTTGCACCATGTTCAGGTAAATGACAGCAGGGACATGCAAAAGTTGTTTTCTAGTTTAGGCTCAGAAAAATGTGTCATTTTTATTGGGTGAAGAAAAAAATTCCCTATAATAATTTTGTGATTATGCTCTCATTAGGAGCCATGAGAGAGCTCAAGAAGCCCACAGCTCTCATAAAGTATCCTGTTATTTCCATTTCCTCCTCAATAACAGTTTTATGGTAAAACTAACATAATGAGACTTAGTACTCTCAAGCCCTTTTGCCTGGGGATTCTTACTGACATTATACACATTAAGGTTAAGATGAACCTCATACCAAAAATATTAGATGGCCAGAGATCTACACAGTTTACATTGCATAGATTTTCCAAAGAATTATGTCCAAATATGTCTGGAGGTTTGGTTTAGAAAAAAGGAGCGCAGGAGGAATAAGGAAATATGTCACCTTTTAGCCATTCTTTTTTTTTTTAAATTTAAGTTCTGGGATCCATGTGCAGAAAGTGCAGGTTTTTTACATAGGTGAACATATGTCATGGTGGTTTGCTGCACCTGTCAACCCATCATCTAGGTATTAAGCCCAGCATGCATCAGCCATTTGTCCTGATGCTCTCCCTCCCCTCACCCCCACGACAGGCTCTGGTGTATGATGTTCCCCTCCCTGTGTCCATGTGTTCTCATTGCTAAGCTCCCACTTATGAGTGAGAACAAGCGGTGTTTGGTTTCCTGTTTGTGTTTTATTTTGCTGAGGATGATGGCTTCTAGCTTTATCCCTGTCCCTGCAAGGGACATGATCTCATTTCTTTCTTTGGCTTCACAGTATTCCATGGTATATATGTACCTCATTTTCTTTATCCAGTCTGTCATTGATGGGTATTTGGGGTGGTTCCATGTCTTTGCTATTGTGAATAGTCCTGCAATAAATATACGTGTGCAGGTATCTTTATAATAGAATGATTTATATTCCTTTGGGTATATACTCAATAGTGGGATTGTTAGGTCAAATGGCATTCTGGTTATCGATCCATGAGGAACCGCCACACTGTATTCCACAATGGCTGAACTAATTTACATTCCCACCCACAGTGGAAAAGCATTCCTATTTCTCTACAGCCTCACCAGCATCTGTTGTTTCTTGACTTTTTAATAATTGCCATTCTTGCTGGCATGAGATGGTATCTCATTGTGGTTATGATTTGCATTTCTGTAATGATCAGTGATACTGAGCTTTTTTTCATATGTTTGTTGGCTGCATGAATGTCTTCTTTTTTTATTATTATTATACTTTAAGTTCTGGGATACATGTGCAGAACTTGCAGGTTTGTTACATAGGTATGCATGTGCCATGGTGGTTTGCTGCACCCATCAACCCATCATCTACATTAGGCATTTCTCCTAATGCTATCACTCCCCTAGGCCCCCCAACCTCCCGACAGGCCCCAGTGTGTGATGTTCCCCTCCCTGTGTCCACGTGTTCTCATTGTTCAACTCCCACTTATGAGTGAGAATATGCGGTGCTTGGTTTTCTGTTCCTCTGTCAGGTTCCTGAGAATGATGGTTTCTAGCTTCATTCATGTCCCTGCAAAGGACATGAACTCATCCTTTTTTATGGCTGCATAGTATTCCATGGTGTATATGTGCCACATTTTCTTTATCCAGTCTATCATTGATGGGCATTTGGGTTGGTTCCAGGTCTTTGCTATTGTGAATAGTGCTGCAATAAACATAGATGTGCATGTGTCTTTATAGCAGAATGATTTATAATCCTTTGGATATATACCCAGTAATGGGATTGCTGGGTCAAATGGTGTTTCTGGTTCTAGATCCTTGAGGAATCACCACAATGTCTTCCACAATGGTTGAACTAATTTACACTCCCACCAACAATGTAAAAGCGTTCCTATTTCTCCACATCCTCTCCAGCATCTGTTGTTTCCTGACTTTTTAATGATTGCCAATCTAACTGGCATGAGATGGTATCTCATTGTGGTTTTGATTTGCATTTCTCTAATGACCACTGATGATGAGCTTTTTTCATATGTTTGTTGGCCACATAAATGTCTTCTTTTGAGAAGTGTCTGTTCATATCCTTTGCCCACTTTTTGATGGGGTTGTTTGTTTCTTTCTTGTAAATTTGTTTAAGTTTCCTATAAATTCTGGAAATTAGACCTTTGTCAGATGGTTAGATTGCAGAAATTTTCTCCCATTCTGTAGGTTACCTGTTCACTCTGATGATAGTTTCTTTTGCCGTGCAGAAACTCTTTAGTTCAATTAGATCCCATTTGTCAATTTTAGCTTCTGTTGCAATTGCTTTTAGTGATTTCATCATAAAATCTTTGACCATGCCTATGTCCTGAATGGTATTGCCTAGATTTTCTTCTAGCGTTTTTATGGTTTTGGGTTTTACATTTAAGTCATTAATCCATCTTGAGTTAATTTTTGTAGAGGGTGTAAGGAAGGGGTCCAGTTTCAGTTTTCTGCATATGGCTAGCCAGTTTTTCCAGCACCATTTATTAAATAGGGAATCCTTTCCCTATTGCTTGGTTTTGGCCGGTTTGTTGGAAATCAGATGGTTGTAGATGTGTGATCTTATTTCAGAGATCTCTATTTTATTCCATTGGCCTATATGTCTGTTTTGGTACCAGTACCATGCTATTTTGGTTACTATAGCCTTGTAGTATAGTTTGAAGTCAGGTAGAGTGATGCCTCCAGCTTTTGCTTTTGCTTAGGATTGTCTTGGCTATACAGGTTCTTTTTTGGTTCTATATGAATTTTAAAGCAGTTTTTTAGTAATTCTGTGTAGAATGTCAATGGTAGTTTGATGGGAATAGCATTGGATGTATAATTTACTTTGGGCAGTATGGCCATTTTCACAATATTGATTCTTCTTATCCATGAGGATGGAATGTTTTTCCATTTGTTTGTGTCTTCTCTTATTTCCTTGAGCAGTAGTTTGTAGTTTTCCTTGAAGAAGCCCTTTACATCCGTTATTAACTGTATTCCTAGTTATTTTATTCTCTTTGCAGCAATTGTGAATGGGAGTTTATCCATGATTTGGCTCTCTGCCTGTCTATTGTTGGTGTATAGGAATGCTTGTGATTTTTGCACACTGATTTTGTATCCTGAGACTTTGCTGAAGTTGCTTATCAACTTAAGGAGCTTTTGGGCTGGGATGATGGGATGTATATTCTAAATATACAATCATGCCATCTGCAAACAAAGACAATTTGACTTCCTCCCTTCCTATTTGAATATCCTTTATTTCCTTCTCTTGCCTGATTTCCCTGGCCTGAACTTTCAATACTGTGTTGAATGGGAGTGGTGACAGAGGGCGTCTTTGTCTTGTGCTGGTTTTCAAAGGGAATGCTTCCAGTCTTTACACATTCAGTATGATACTGACTGTGGGTTTGTCATAAATAGCTCTTATTATTTTGAGATATGTTCCATCAATACCTAGTTTGTTGAGAGTTTTTAACATGAAGGAATGTTGAATTTTATTGAAGGCCTTTTCTGCATCTATTGAGATAATCATGTGGTTTTTGTCATTGGTTCTGTTTATGTGATGGATTACATTTATTGATTTGCATATGTTGAGCCAGCCTTGCATCCCAGGAATGAAGCCAACTTAATCATGGTGGACAAGCTTTTTGATGTGCTGCTGGATTTGGTTTGCCAGTATTTTATTGAGGATTTTCGCATTGATGTTCATCAGGAATATTGCCCTAAAGTTTTACTTTTTTGTTGTGTCTCTGCCAGGTTTTGGTATCAGGATGAGGCTGACCTCATAGAATGAGCTAGGGAGGAGTCCCTCCTTTTCAATTGTTTGGAATAGTTTCAGAAGAAATGGCACCAGCTCCTCTTTGTACCTCTGGTAGAATTCAGCTGTGAATTCTTCTGATCCTGGACTTTTTTGGTTGGTATTCTCTGATGGTAGTTTGTATTTTTGTGGGGTCAGTGGTGATATCCCCTTTATCGTTTTTTATTGTGTTTATTTGATTCTCCTCTCTATTCTTCTTTATTTGTTTAGCTAGCAGTCTATTTTATTAATTTTTTCAAAAAAGCAGCTCCTGGATTCATTGATTTTTTTTAAGGGTTTTTCATGTTTCTATCTCCTTCAGTTCCACTCTGATCTTAGTTACTTCTTGTCTTTTGCTAGCTTTTGGATTTGTTTGCTCTTGCTTCTCTGGTAAGTTGTCTCTTTGTTCTCAAGGAACAAAGGGACTTCTGGATTTCTGACTTAATTTCAATATTTACTCAGTTGTCATTCAGGAGAAAGTTGTTCAATTTCCATGTAGTTGTGTGGTTTTGAATGAGTTTCTTAATCTTGAGTTCTAATTTGATTGCACTGTGATCTGAGAGACTGTTATGATTTCTATTCTTTTGCATTTGCTGAGGAATGTTTTATTTCCAATTATGAAGCTGATTTTAGAGTAAGTGCCATGTGGCACTGAGGAGAATGTATATTCTGTTGTTTTGGGGTGGAGAGTTCAGTAGATAGCTGTTAGGTCCACTTGATCCAGAGCTGAGTTCAAGTCCTGAATATCCTTGTTAATTTCCTGTCTCATTGATCTGTCTAATATTGACAGTGGGATGTTAAAGTCTCCCACTAGTATTGTGTGGGAGTCTAAGTCTCTTTGTAGGTCTCTAAGAACTTGTTTTATGAATGTGGGTGCTCCTGTATTGGGTGCATATACATTTAGGGCAGTTAGCTCTTCTTGTTGCATTGATCCCTTCACTGTTCCATAATGCCCTTCTTTGTCTTTTTTGATCTTTGTTGGTTTAAAGTCTGTTTTGTCAGAACTAGGATTACAATCCTTGCTTTTTTCTGCTTTCCATTTGCTTGGTAAATTTTCCTCCATCCCGTTATTTTGAGCCTCTGTGTGTCTTTGCATGAGAGATGGGTCTCTTGAATACAGTACACTAATGGATCTTGACTCTTTATCCAATTTGCCAGCCTGTGTCTTTTAATTGGGGCATTTAGCCCATTTACATTCAAGGTTAATATTGTTATGTGTGAATCTGATCCTGTTGTCATGATGCTAGCTGGTTATTTTGCACACTAGTTGATGTAGTGTCATTGGTGTTTGTATTTTGGTGTGTTTTTGCAGTGACTGGTACCAGTTTTTCATTTCCATATTTAGTGCTTCCATCAGGAGCTCTAGCAAGGCAGTCCTAGTGGTGACAAATTCCCTCAGCATCTGCTTGTCGGAAAAGGATTTAATTTTTCCTTCACTTAGGAAGCTTAGTTTAGCTGGATATGAAATTCTGGGTTGAAAATTCTTTTCTTTAAGAATATTGAATATTGGCTCACACTCTCTTCTGGCTTGTAGGCTTTCTGCTGAGACATCCACTGTTAGTCTGATGGACTCCTCTTTGTAGGTGACGTGGCCTTTCTGTCTGGCTGCCCTTAACATTTTTTCGCTCATTCGACCTTGGAGAATCTGATGATTATTTGTCTTGGGGTTGATTTTCTCATGCAGTGTCTTAGTGGGGTTCTCTGTATTTTCTGAATTTGAATGTTGGCTTGTCTTGCTTTGTTGGGGAAGTTCTCTTGGATGTTATCCTGAAGTACGTTCTCTAACTTGGTTCCATTTTCCCATCTCTTTCAGGTACACCAATCAATTGTAGGTTTGGTTTTTTACAAAGTCCCATAGTTATCAGAGGTTTTGTTTGTTCCTTTTCATTTCTTCTCTAATTTTGTCTGCCTGCTTTATTTCAGCAAGATAGTCTGCAGCCTCTGATACTTGTTCTTCCACTTGATCAACTTGGCTATTGATATTTGTGTATGCTTCACAAAGTTCTCGTGCTGTGTTTTTCAGCTTCATCAGGTCATTTATGTTCTTCTCTAAATTGGTTATTCTGGCTAGCATCTCCTATAACCTTTTATTATGGTTCTTGGTTTCTTTGCATTGGGTTGGAACGTGCTCCTTTACCTCAGTGAAGTTTGTTATTACCTGCCTTCTGAAACCTACTTCTGTCATTTCATCCATTTCATCCTTCATCCAATTCTGTGCCCTCGCTAGAGAGGTGTTGTGATGATTTGGAAGAGAAGAGGCACTCTGGCTTTTTGGATTTTCAGCATCTTTTCGTTGATTCTTTCTCACCTTTATAAGTTTGTCTAGTTTCGATATTTGAGGTTGCTGACCCTTGGATGGGGCTTTTGTGGGTACCTTTGATACTGTTATTGTTGCTTTCTGTTTGTTTTTCTTTCAACGGTCAAGACCCTCTTCTGTAGGTATGCTGTGGTTTACTGGGGGTTCACTTCAGGCCCTATTCATCTGGTTCACTCTCATGTCTGGAGATGTCACCCCAGGAGGCTGAAGAACAGCAAAGATGGGTGCCTGCTCCTTCTTCTGGGATCTCTGACCTCGAGGGGCATCAATCTGATGCCAGTTAGGAATGCTCCTGATGACCCCTGTTGGGAGGTATCACCCAGTATGGGGGCACAGGAACCAGGGCCCATTTAACAAAGCACTTTGGTTGTCTCTTAGTGGAGGGAGTGTGCTGCACTGTGGGGAAACCCACTTGTCTGGGCTACCCAGATTCCTCAGAGGTAGCAGAAGGAAAGACTAAGTCTTCTGGTCCACAAAGACTATGGTCATCTCTACCTCTAGGGACTCCAGCCCAGGCAGATGAGATTTCTGTCCCTGATCACCTGTCTGTAGTTGTTGGAGGCTCTGCAGGGACACGCCACCCAGTGAGGAGGGATGGGTGAGGGCCTGGCCTAAATAGGCAGTGTGGCCATGGTCTGCCACAGCCAGTGTGCTGTGCTGTGGGGAATACTTCTTGGAACCAAGCCATCCAGCCACCCTGGCTCCAGCTGGGGGAAAAGCACAGCCTGGAGCTATAGTAATGGCTGTTGCCCTTCCCCAAGGGGAGCTTAGTGTCTTAGGTAGCTAGCAGCTGCAATGTTGGCTGCCATGTCTCCCCCAAGAAGTTCAGACAGCTTAGACATCAGGCAGCAACAGTGGTGGTGGTCACCTCTCCCTCAGGGAGCTCTTTTGTCTTAGGCAACTGCAGTGGTAGCTGCCACTACTCCGCCAAGGAGCTGAGACAGCTTAGAGAGCAGGCAGCAGCCTTGGTGATGGCTGCCCCTCTCCCGAGGGAACTCAGTAGACTTAGGCAGATTCCAGCCAAGTGGCTGTTGAGAATCTGCAAGGCTCCGTGCTTGGGACCCCTGGCCCTGGTGGCATGGGCTCACCAATGGGATCTTCCAATCCATGGGTTGCACAGTTCCATGAAAAAAGCACAGTTTCCCAGGCTGAGTAGGTAGCATGCTCACTTACTGCCTCCCTTGGCTGTGGGTAGGGACTCCCCTGCCCCATGCAGCTCTCAGGTAGGCTGATGCACCACCGTGCTCTTTTCTCCTCTCCATGGGTCATGCCAGTCACCTAGTCAGTCCTGATGGCAGAACCTGGGTACCTCGGTTGCCAGTGCAGGATTCACAGGCGGTTTTGGTTCTTTTCAGTGGGAGTCTCCTATCTCAGCTGCTCTAGTTGGCCATTGGGGCCCCACTCCCTAGCCATTCTTTAATGGGAAGCAATATGTCCATTCAGCTACTGGTAATGCTCTCTTGCACCAAGGTGTCACCTCTGTTAGATGAGCCTATGATACAGGTGCTAACTTTGATATTGAGTTTGAGTGGAAGCAGGAAGAGGTTACTTATTCCCTTTACAAATATGTACTGAGCTCCTACTGGGCAAAAAGTCCTAGGATAAGAACTGAGGGAGATACAGCATTGAATCACTTGCAAACCCATGCATAAGTGTTTGTGCATGGATAGAGAAGATCAAGCGAGTTCCTCAGCCTTGATAATTCAAAGTGTAGAGAGAAGGGTGTTTCTAAGTGCCTAAAAGATTTCTGGAAGACACTGTTAAAGTTGTTTAGGAAAGGAAGCTGGGAACCAGAAGTGGGACAAAGATTGTCTTTAAAAGATATCGACTCTCATGGCTTTTTCTATGTGCCAAGAACTGCTTTATTTCTAGGTGTGTCTAGCTACCATATGTTAGAATATTAATGAGTTTTCTACTTTCTCCTCTTAAAAATGTTCAGTCTGTAATATAACACAAATACACAAAAGTACACAAAATACAGAAGTACACAAAATACCATGAAACAAACACTCCTGTAACCACGACCCAGGTTAAAAAAATAGAACATTGCCAGTCTTTCTTGGGCCCCTTCTCAAACACCACCCCCTCCCCTGTTTGGTGCACAAGCACTTTTCAAGTCTAACTGCAGCCTATGCTTGCTTCCTGCCTAATCTCCCACTATTCTACCCTATATTCCAGCCACATTGAAATCTTTGCAGTCTCTCAAACATGCTATTCCTTCATAATTCTCTGCCTTTGTTAGTGCTCGTTCCCTCTTACTTGAATGTCTTCTGATGCCCTTTCCTCCCTACATCTGAAACTTTCTTCACCTAGTAAACATTTTTGCAGATTCAGTTCAAAAGTCATTTCTCATCTGAAGCTACTCCTGGTATGCTCAACTAATATTGTGTAAATTAATAGATTACAGGGCCAGGTGCTGTGGCTCATGCCTGTCATCCCAGCACTTTGGGAAGCCTATGTTGGAGGATCACTTAAGCCCAGAAGTTTGAGACCAACCTGGGCAACATGGTAAAACCCCATCTCTACCAAAAACAAAAAGCAAGATTATAAACGAGAAATGTGGACAACCCCCACTTGTTCAGCAATGACTTTATTCAAAGAAATTGAAGAAACTTCTGATGTCACTGATGTGCACTTTTACTAAATAAGCCTTGAGAGTAAGAACTTAAGGAGAATGTTAAAATTATTTTTAATATGTACTTTTAATTTGGTTTAGGGTCAAAGAGAAGTCAATCTATGAAACTCAAGAAGCTATAGTAACACTTTAATTTCTAAAAAATGACAAGGAACTTCTCTATTTGCATCTCAATTTGGTCTCTATTGGAGCCTCATAAGTTGAAATAAGTAAATTTAAGGGGGGTTGCCAAAGATGGCCAAGTAGGAACAGCTCCAGCCTCCAGCTCCCAGCGTGAGTGACACAGAAGAAGGATGATTTCTGCATTTTCAACTGAGGCACCAGGTTCATCTCACTGGGGCATGTGTGACAGTTGGTGCTGGTCAGTGGGTGTAGCCCAACCAGGAGAGCTGAAGCAGGGTGAGGCATCGCTTCACCTGGTGAAGTACAAGGGGGAAGGGAATTCCTTTTCCTAGCCAAGGGAAACTGAGACACACAACACCTGGAAAATCGGGTAACTCCCACCCTAATACTGTGCTTTACCAAGGGTCTTAGCAAACGGCACACCAGGAGATTATATCCCATGCCTGGCCCGGAGGGTCCCACGCCCACAGAGCCTCCCTCATTGCTAGCACAGCAGTCTGAGATCTAATTGCAAGGTGCAGCAAGGCTAGGGGAGGGGTGCCCGCCATTGCTGAGGCTTAAGTAGGTAAACAAAGCCACTGGGAAGCTCAAACTGGGTGGAGCCCACTGCAGCTCAAGGAGGCCTGCCTGCCTCTAGAGACTCCACCTCTGGGGACAGGGCATAGCTAAACAAAAAGCAGCAGAAACCTCTGCAGATGTAAATGTCCCTGTCTGACAGCTTAGAAGAGAGCAGTGGTTCTCCCAGCATGGAGATTGAGATCTGAGAATGGACAGACTGCCTGATCAAGTGGGTCCCTGAACCCTGAGTAGCTTAACTGGGAGACATCCCCCACTAGGTGCAGACTGACACCTCACACCTCACACAGCTGGGTACACCTCTGAGACGTAGCTTCCAGAGCAATAATCAGACAACAACACTTGCTGTTCAGCAATATTCTATCTTCCGCAGCCTCTGCTGCTGATACCCAGGCAAACAGGGTCTGGAGTGAACCTCAAGCAAACTCCAGTAGACCTGAAGCTGAGGGTCCTGACTGTTAGAAGGAAAACTAACAAACAGGACACCCACACCATAAACCCATCAGCACATCAACATCATCAAAGACCAAAGGCAGATAAAACCACAAAGATGGGGAAAAAGCAGTGCAGAAAAGCTGGAAATTCAAAAAATCACAGCGCATCTCCCCCTCCAAAGGAACACAGCTCATTGCCAGCAATGGAACAAAGCTGGACGGAGAATGACTTTGACAAGTTCAGAGAAGAAGGCTTCAGTCAATCAAACTTCTCAAAGCTAAAGGAGGAACTATGTACCCAGGGCAAAGAAACTAAAATCCCTGAAAAAAGAATGGAAGAATGGATAACTAGAATAACCACTGCAGAGAAGTCCATAAACGAACTGAGAGAGATGAAAACCATGACATGAGAACTATGTGACAAACGCACAAGCTTCAGTAACCAACTCAATCAACTGGAAGAAATAGTGTCAGTGATTGAAGACGAAATGAATGAAATGAAGTGAGAAGAGAAGCTTAGAGAAAAAAGAGTAAAAAGAAATGAACATAATAATAATAATTTTAAAAACCACATATGATTAAAGAAAAAAAAAGAAAAAAGAAATGAACAAAGGCTCCAAGAAATATGGGATTATGTGAAAAGACCAAATCTACATCTGATTGGTGTGCCTGAAAGTGACAGGGAGAATGTAACCAAGTTGGAAAACACTCTGCAGGATATTATCCAGGAGAACTTCCCCAACGTAGCAAGGCAGGCCAATATTCAAATTCAGGAAATATAGAGAATGCCACAAAGATACTCCTTGAGAAGAGCAACTCCAAGACACATAATTGTCAGATTCACCAAAGTTGAAATGAAGGAAAAAATGTTAAGGGCAGCCAGAGAGAAAAGTGAGGTTACCCACAAAGGGAAGCCCATCGGACTAACAGCAGATCTCTCAGCAGAAACTATACAAGCCAGAAGTGAGTGGGGGCCAATATTTAACATTCTTAAAGAAAAGAATTTTCAACCCAGAATTTCATATCCAGCCAAACTAAGTTTCATAAGTGAAGGAGAAATAAAATCCTTTACAGACAAGCAAATGCTTAGAGATTTTGTCACCACCAGGTCTGTGCTACAAGAGGTCCTGAAGGAAGCACTAAACATGGAAAGGAACAACCGGTACCAACCATTGCAAAAACATGCCAAAATGTAAAGACCATCAGTGCTAGGAAGAAACTGCATCAACTGGTGAGCAAAATAACCAGCTAATATCATAATGACAGGATCAAGTTCACACATAACAATATTAACTTTAAATGTAAATGGACTAAATGGTCCAATTAAAAGACACAGACTGGCAAATTGGATAAAGAGTCAACACCCATCAGTTTGCTGTATTCAGGAGACCCATCTCACATTCAGAGACACACATAGGCTCAAAATAAAGGGATGGAGGAAGATCTAACAACCAAATGGAAAACAAAAAAAAAGGCAGGGGTTGCAATCCTAGTCTCTGATAAAACAGACTTTAAACCATCAAAGATCAAAAGAGACAAAGAAGACTATTACATAATGGTAAAGGGATCAATTCAAAAAGAAGAGCTAACTATCCTAAATATATATGCACCCAATACAGGAGCATCCAGATTCATAAAGCAAGTCCTTAGAGACTTACAAAGAGACTTAGACTCCCATACAATAATAATGAGAGACTTTAACACGCCACTGTCAACATTAGACAGATCAATGAGACAGAAAGTTAACAAGGATATCCAGGAATTGAACTGAACGCTGCACCAAGCAGACCTAATAGACATCTACAGAACTCTCCACCCCAAATCAACAGAATATACATTCTTCTCAGCACCACATCGCACTTATTCCAAAATTGACCACATAGTAGGAAGTAAAGCACTCCTCAGAAAATGTAAAAGAACAGAAATTATAACAAACTGTCTCTCAGACCACAGTGCAATTAAAGTAGAACTCAGGACTAAGAAACTCAATCAACACCGCTTAACTACATGGAAACTGAACAACCTGCTCCTGAATGACTACTGGGTACATAACGAAATGAAGGCAGAAATAAAGATGTTCTTTGAAACCAATGAGAACAAAGATACAACATACCAGAATCTCTGGGACACATTTAAAGCAGTATGTAGAGGGAAATTTATAGCACTAAATGCCCACAAGAGAAAGCAGGAAAGATCTAAAATTGACGCCCTAACATCCCAATTAAAAGAACTAGAGAAGCAAGAGCAAACACATTCGAAAGCTAGCAGAAGGTAAGAAATAACTAAGATCAGAGCAGAAACTGAAGGAGAGAGAGACACAAAAAACCCTTCAAAAAAATCAATGAATCCAGGGACTGGTTTTTTGAAAAGATCAACAAGATTGATAGACCGCTAGCAAGAGAAGAAAAGAGAGAAGAATCAAATAGACACAATAAAAAATGATAAAGGGGATATCACCATCGGCCCAACAGAAATACAAACTACCATCAGAGAATACTCTAAACACCTCTACGCAAATAAACTAGAAAACCTAGAAGAAATGGATAAATTCCTAGACACATACACTCTCCCAAGACTAAACCAGGAAGAAGTCGAATCCCTGATTAGACCAATAGCAGGCTTAGAAATGGATGGAGGCAATAATTAATAGCCTACCAACCAAAAAAAGTCCAGGAACAGACGGATTCACAGCTGAATTCTACCAGAGGTACAAGGAGGAGTTGGTACCATTCCTTCTGAAACTATTCCAATCAATAGAAAAAGAGGGAATCCTCCCTAACTCATCTTATGAGGCCAACATCATCCTGATACCAAAGCCTGGCAGAGATGCAATAAAAAAACAGATTTTTAGACCAATATCCCTGATGAACATCGATGCAAGACTCCTCAGTAAAATACTGGCAAACCGAATCCAGCAGCACATCAAAAAGCTTATCCACCATGATCAAGTGGGCTTCATCCCTGGGATGCAAGGCTGGTTCAACATACGCAAATCAATAAATGTAATCCAGCATATAAACAGAACCAAAGACAAAAACCACATGATTATCTCAATAGATGCAGAAAAGGCCTTTGACAAAATTCAACAGCCCTTCATGCTAAAAACTCTCAATAAATTAGGTCTTGGTGGGACATGTCTCAAAATAATAAGAGCTATTTATGACAAACCCACAGCCAATATCATACTGAATGGGCAAAAACTAGAAGCATTCCCTTTTGAAAACTGGCACAAGACAGGGATGCCCTCTCTCACCACTCCTATTCAACATAGTGTTGGAAGTTCTGGCTAGAGCAATCAGGCAAGAGAAAGAAATCAAGGGTATTCAGTTAGGAAAAGAAGAAGTCAAATTGTCCCTGTTTGAAGATGACATGATTATATATTTAGAAAACCCCATCGTCTCAGCCCAAAATCTCCTTAAGCTGATAAGCAACTTCAGCAAAGTCTCAGGATACAAAATCAATGTGCAAAAATCACAAGCATTCTTATACACCAATAACAGACGAACAGAGAGCCAAATCATGAATGGACTCCCATTCACAATTGCTTCAAAGAGAATAAAATACCTAGGAATCCAACTTACAAGGGATGTGAAGGACCTCTTCAAGGAGAACTACAAACCACTGCTCAGTGAAATAAAAGAGGACACAAACAAATGGAAGAACATACTGTGCTTATGGATAGGAAGAATCAATCTCATGAAAATGGCCATAGTGCCCAAGGTAATTTATAGATTCAATGCCATCCCCATTAAGCTACCAATGAGTTTCTTCACAGAATTGGAAAAAACTGCTTTAAAGTTCATATGGAACCAAAATAAAGCCTGCATTGGCAAGAAAATCCTAAGCCAAAAGAACAAAGCTGGAGGCATCATGCTACCTGACTTCAAACTATACTACAAGGCTACAGTAACCAAAACAGCATGGTACCAGTACCAAAACAGAGATGTAGACTAATGGAACAGAACAGAGCCCTCAGAAATAATACCACACATCTACAGCCATCTGATCTTTGATAAACCTGACAAAAACAAGAAATGGGGAAAGGATAGGATTCCCTATTTAGTAAATGGTGCTGGGAAAATTGGCTAGCCATAAGTAGAAAGCTGAAACCAGGTCCTTTCCTTACTGCTTATATGAAAATTAATTCAAGATGGATCAGACACTTAAATGTTAGACCTAAAACCATAAAAACCCTAGAAGAAAACCTAGGTAATACCATTGAAGACATAGGCATGGGCAAGGACTTCATATCTAAAACATCAAAAGCAATGGCCACAGAAGCTAAAATTGACAAATGGGATCTAATTAAACCATAGAGCTTCTGCACAGCAAAAGAAACTACCATCAGAGTGAACAGACAACATACAGAATGGGAGAAAATTTTTGCAATCTACTCATCTCACAAAGGGCTAATATCCAGAATCTACAAAGAACTCAAACAAATTTACAAGAAAAAACAACCCCATCAGAAAGTGGGCAAAGGATATGAACAGACACTTCTCAAAAGAAGACATTAATACAGCCAACAGACACATGAAAAAATGCTCATCATTACTCACCATCAGAGAAATGCAAATCAAAACCACAATGAGATACCATCTCACACCAGTTAGAATAGCAATCATTAAAAAGTCAGGAAACAACAGATGCTGGAGAGGATGTGGAGAAATAGGAACATTTTTACACTGTTGGTGGGACTGTAAACTAGTTCAACCATTGTGGAAGATAGTGTGGCAATTCCTCCAGGATCTAGAACTAGAAATACCATTTGACCCAGCCATCCCATTACTGGGGATATACCCAAAGGATTATAAATCATCCTGCTATAAAGATTCATGCACATGTATGTTTATTGCAGCACTGTTCACAATAGAAAAGACTTGGAATAAACCCAAATATCCATCAGTGAGAGACTGGATTAAGAAAATGTGGCACATACACCATGGAATACTATGCAGCCATAAAAAAGGATGAGTTCGTGTCCTTTGTAGGGACATGGATGCAGCTGGAAACCATCATTCTCAGCAAACTATGGCAAGAACAGAAAACCAAATACCACATGTTCTTACTCATAGGTGGGAATTGAACAATGAGATCACTTGGACACAGGAAGGGGAACACCACACACCAGGGCCTATTGTAGGGAGGAGGGAGGGATAGCATTAGGTGATATACCTAATGTAAATGATGAGTTAATGGGTGCAGCACACCAACATGGCACGTGTATACATATGTAACAAACCTGCTAGTTGTGCACATGGACCCTAGAACTTAAGTATAATTGAAAAAAAAATAAGTAAATTTAAGAAAATATTGTAATAAATCTCTTTAAAGATAGGCAATCCAAAATAGATAAGACATAGTTTTCCAGCTTTACTAGGTTTCAGATAAATTTCTATGCACTTGTCGCAATAGTAGTGGTGACAATCAGAAAGACATCATCAAACAAAAGCCAAGAGAAAAGTCCTTTTAATTGATGCTGGACATGCTGAACGATAAATGTCCAGTCCATGCACTATGGAGACAAAGGGGAATCAGATAAGGACACAAAGAGGAAAATACGTGAAAATAGGAAACATTTCAGAAAAGTGTTTATTATAGAATTCGTTGAAAATTTCAGGAAAGCTGAAGATGAGAAGGGGTTCAGAGTGCCATACTTCTGTGTGGGGCAGAAGCAGTCCAGAGAGGCAATTTCTCTGTAAATCTTAAAAGCACAGGACCCTGTGCTAACCTCTAGCAGAAAGAAAGGCAGAGAAGGAGCATGGGATGTGGTTTGACAAAAAGGATGAGGAGAGATTTAATGTTAAGAGTTGATGCCAGATTACATGATATTGAGAAGTAAATGGGTAAACAGAGAATAAAGGGAAGCCAAATTGTATACAAAAAAAAAAAAAAAAAAATTGTGCACGGGAAGAGGAAGAAAAGGAGGCAATGACCAAAATGGGTACCTGAGTGAAAGAAAGTTGTTTGTTGTTTTTCTTTTGTTTTGTTTGGAGATGAAAAGAAATGAGCCGCCATGGGGGTAGAGAGAGAGAAAGTGAGAGATGAAAGATATTAAGAGAGTAGGAATGTGTTTATTGCAACTAGCTTCCTGATAAAGCTCCTAGGAGAGTTACAAATTGAGGGGTTAGTGCTTGAGAAAGTAAAATGGTTACTCTGAAACTGGATGATGAGAAACTGCTTGTAGGAAATCTATTTAGGTAGAAATATTCATGCTTATGATCTCTGTCTGAAGTGGGAGAACATATTATTCATTAAGAGTGAAGACATAGGGTAAAAATATGAAGTAATTTTTATGGGGACATGTACCTCAACGAGGTATTACTAATATGAATCAACAGGAATCCGGTTGGATTTCATAACTCCAAGAGGCCCCGACAAACCATGATAAGGAGCTGAGAAGTTGGATGGTGGGGATGACGAAGGGCTGGATAATGAATAATGAAGGGCTAGATATTTCACCACCATGGTGAAAGTGGTGGTGGAACATGCTGGGAAGGGCATCATTGAAACAATGATCATGAAGACCCAGAAGGGAAAGAGCAATCCCTAGGAAGACCAAGTGGGAAGAGAGCATTTGCACGATGCCTAAAATGTCTTTCTTAGAGACACTCAGATGGACATTTTTGCACGAGATGGAAAGCGTGTGGTAGGCAGGGACCACACAAGTATCCCTGTGTCATCCTTTCCTTGTCTTATCTCTCATTTGTGGTCTTCCTTGGCCATCCATTTGATATTATTACTATGGGCCCTGCTACACCACTACCAAATGGTTTCATATGTGCATGGTCTCTTTCTAAACAAACTGTTGTTTTGTTGTTGTTGTTTGTTTTAGAGACAGGGTCTCACTCTGTTGCCCTGTTACTCAGGCTGGAGTGCAGTGGCATGATCATAGTTCACTGCAACCTCAAACTCCGGGGCTCAAGCAGTCCTCCACCTCAGCCTCTTGAGTAACTGGGACAACAGGCACACACTATCACACTTGGCTAATTTTTTTATTATTTGTAGAGATGAGTCTCACTGTTGCCCATGCTGGTCTCAAACTCCTAACCTCAAGCAATCCTCCGGCCTTGGCCTTCCAAACAACTGGGATTACAGGTGCAAGCCACCTTGCCCAGCCTGTTACCTTCTTGAGGGAACAGATTCTGTTTTTGTAAACATCTGTTTTAGTAGGGCTAAGCCGTGTGTGTGTGTGTGTGTGTGTGTGTGTGTTTTACATTCACGGAATTCTATAAATCAAGAATACATTGAGTAAATAGACTCCATATTTGGGTGAATTTGAGAGAAAAGCTGCAGATCATCTGCTAGCTGTGCCCTAGTGCTCAACAATTGTAACATGAAATGTTGCCATTAGACTATACTGACCCGTAGAATGGTTTGTATTTCTATAGTGAAGTGGAATTGCTATACAAGAAACAGAATGTGTGTTGTTTGTGTCTCTGGTGGAAATAACCAGTGCTGGGACTACTACTGGGATTGTGCTTATTTCTTTAAATGTGGTGTTAATAATAAGATTTCTTTCCAATATTTTTAAAATGTGTTTTTCTGCTGCTTTATAATGAAGCCAAGAGAGAAAATGAGAGTGAGAGGGCAAGAGAAACAATGAAAGACAGGGAAAATGAGAGAGGGGGAGATTAATTCATTCTATGTCTCTCTAGGCCTCTGAACCACCTGTTTATTTCAATAAAGAACAATTATTGGATTGTTCTTGAATGTCACTGAAATAAATTTGAAAAGACATAAATAAATGGAAAGACATTCTGTGTTCATGGATTGGAATAATTAATATTGTTAAGATGGCAATATTCACCAAATTGATCTACAGATTTAACACCTTTATTAAAATACCAGCTGCTTTCCTTTTTTGCAGAAATTGACAAGCTGATCCTAAAATTTACATGAAAAAGCAAAGGACCCAACATGATATTGAAAAAGAAGACCAAATTGGAAAGCTCACACTTTGTGATTCCAAAACTGATTACAAAGCTACAGTAAGCAAGCCATTTAAATCAATGTTAGCAGTGCATGGGGGTGTGTGCTTGTAGTCCTAGCTACTAGTCCTAGGTTGGGGCAGGAGGATCGCCTGAGTCCAGGAGTTTGAGGCTGCAATGAGCTGTGATTGCACCACTGCATTCCAGCCTGGGTGACAGAGCAAGACCTTGTTCAAAAATCAATCAATCAATCAATCCATGGAATAGGATTGAGAATCCAGAAATAAGTTCATACATTTATGATCAGTTGACTTTCAACAAGGGTACTAAGGCAATTCAAAGGAGGAAAGAATAGTGTTTTCAACAAATGTTGCTGGAACAACTGAATAGTCACATGCAAAAGAATGAAATTTGACACCTATTTCACAGAATATACAAAAATTAATTTAAAATGGATCAAATTTCATATAATATACAAAAAATTAATTTAAAATGGACCTAGATATAAGAAAACTATAAAACTCTTAGAATAAAATATAGATGTAAATCATCATGGCCTTCGATTATACAATGAATTCTCAAATATAACATCAAAAGCAAAGCACAAGCAATCAAGAAAAAAATGCATAAATCAGACTTCCTAAAAATTAAAAGCTTTTGTGTTTCAAAGGACACTATTAAGAAGCAAGAAGACAACCCACAGGACTGGAGAAAATATTTTCCAATCATATATGTGATAAGAATAAATACATACCTTAAAATTCACAATAAAAGAACAAATAACCCAATTTAAAAATGGACAAAATAGCTGAATAAATATTTCTCTAAAGAAGATATATAGATGGGCAATAAGCATATGTAAATTGGTACATCATTAGCCATCAGGAAAAAAGTAATTATGAATACGGTCAGTGAGATATCACATCACATCTACTAGGATGGCTATAATAAACAAGATAATAACAAGTGTTGGTGAAGATGTGGAGAAATTACAACTCTTGTACATTACTGTTGGGAAGGTAAAATGGTGCAGCCACTTTGGAACAAACAGTTTGGCAGTTCCTCAAAATGTTAAATATAGAGTTATGACCCAGAAATTCCACTCCTATGAATATACTCAAGAGAAATGAAACATATGTTCACACAAAATCTTGTACACAAGTGTTTCTAGCAGAATTATTCGTAATAGTCCAAAAGTGGAAACAACCCAAATGTCCATTAACTGATGAATGTATAAAATGTGGCACATCTACACCAAGGGATATTATTCAGCCATAAAAATGATTAAAGTACTGATACATGCCAAAACATGGATGAACCTTGAAAACATTATGCTGTGTGAAAGAAGCCAGACATAAAAGGCCACATATTATATGATTTTATTTACGTAAAATGTCCAGAATAAGCAAATCCAGAGAGATAGAAAGTACATTAATGGTTGTTAGGGGCCAGGAGGAAGGGAGAAGGCAAGTGACTGCTAATAGGTATGGATTTCTTTTAGGGATGATGAAAATGTTCTGGAATTATATAGTAGTGATGACTACATAACTTTGTGAATATACTAAAAACCACTGAATTGCACACTTTGAAGGGTGAATTTTATGGTATGTGGATTATATACAAACAATTTTTAAAAAGAACAATTAAACCTTAAATTTGGATTAAGTGGAGCAAAAATAAAGCAAACCAATTGCTTGATTGCATCATCTGGCTGTTTGACTGAATCATGTTGTACTAGCTCGTTGATTCGGTTTGTCAGCCCAACAGCCCCACATAGCTTTAGTCAGAGGTGAAGAGAGAAGGATCATTTTATGTCTTGACTGCCTATTAGCCTGTATGCTACAATGGCTGAGGCTGTCTCTTTTCATTGTACTTGTAAATATGCACTGAGGCTCTTAAATAATGGACAGAGCCAATAAACATAATGAATAGATTAATAATAAAACCAAATCATGAAAGGAAAAGAGCAAATGACTGGCGTGCAGTGTTGTCAGAACAAATTCACTGAAGTGAGAAAAACAGCCTGTTGGATTCAGCTGCTAAGGAACAGCAATTTATTTAGAAAGCAGCTGCCCCTCCAGAATGGATTATTTTCTGATTAAAGTGATGAATATGTATGCATGAAAGGAAGAGGGACTGGTTAAAGATTGCACCCAGGATAACTCAATTGATTCCTTTCAGAATATTGCGACTTGGTGGTGAATCAGCACCATTGGCAGGGCATTTGCTTCTCTGCAGCAGGGTGTATGGAGTTGAAACACACTTTTCTACCTTGCCCTCCATATTGTACTAGCTTATCACAAGCCACAAAGTGAGAGAAAAGACTATTTCTATAAGGATTTAGGATTGGGTAATTTTCATATCACTTCTGTCACTAATATGAATTATGAATGTGAATAATCACTACACTCCTTTGAACTGCTCATTCGAAGAAGGGGATTTAAGAGCAGATCTTGTGTCATGAAGAGCAGAGTGCCATGCATAAGATTTCTGCAAAACAAACAAACAGAAACAAAACCTCACAAAATTAACGATAAACTTTTACCACCACAACTCCCCAGGAGTGAGTGAAGTTACAAGATGTCACTAAAACTATGGGCCTTGGGTATGTAGGTAAAAAACCTTTCTATATTCTTATTTCTTTTTATTCTTTAGATGAAAGGACAGAACTCTCGGCTTCTCTCAGTGGCCAATAAGTCTCCTCCCCATCCAGTAGAGCCTAAATATGATGGAACAGAACCAGGATTCCCACCCTACCTCTGGCCATATCCTCTTTGGTTGTACCAGCCAGGAGCTTTGAAAGAGCTTAGTGGCAATGAAGTAAGGGTCAGATTCCAGGTTTATATCCCAGTTCTGATAACTATTTGATCTTGGGCACATTACTGACTTTTTAAACCTCAGCTTCCTTATCTGTACAGTGGAGATAATTATAGTATCTAATCTACAGGAGTGTCTGAGGATTAAATGAGGCAATAAATAGAGCTTTGGACATGGAGTAGTCAGTACATATTAAGCTGTTGCTGATATCCCTCTCTCCTTGCCTAAATATTCCCTCTATATACATGTAAGAGGGGAGATATTTGGTTACTAGTTTAGAATATCAAATGTAAATATAAATCACTAGAAAAAGAATGACTTTACCTATAATTTGGGACTGTATTCTGAAAATATGAAACTCTACTGAACTGTTGAAAAGAAATTTCTTTCTGGAATTCACCTCCTCTGGAATAATTTGGCTCAGCGTAACAACCCACAAGGCAGGTACAGGTGACAGGAAAATCTGGGGATCAGCTAACTATTCCACTGCCTCATCCTGTGATACACATAGGAAGTAAGGACACCAAGAATAAATTGTTCAGTGTAGGAGAGTGGGAAGAAGGTGGCTTTCCGTGTGGTTACTCTGCTCCCCTGAATGATCCTGATTGCAGAGAAAGCTAATCACAGGTTTCCAAGGGTGGATCCAGGATTCATTGATTTAGCGGATCAACTAGTTCTTTTGCCAGCAGCCTGTGGTATTTCTGCAGTTTGGGGTTTAGGGAGAAAAATAACATTAGACACCAAAAGAAATGAGGTTATGTGATCATGGCACATGAGTGTTCATCTGACTTTTTTCAGGGGGGATTGTGGTAAAAGGGAGTTACTGAGTATCCTTGTAAAGCATTGCTGAATTTTCAATTTGCACGTGTGTGTGTGTGTATGTGTGTGTGTGTTTGATGCTTGTGTTATATGCCAGGCACACGGTTTCTTTAACTGGAAGAACTTTGTTTCATCAACAACCTTGTAGAGCAACTGCTATGTGTAAAGCATAACTTTAAAAACTCTTTGTTTTTATGCAAACTTAAGGGTTTCCCAGTGAGGAAAAGCTGTTTTAGTAGAGGAATAGCTACTATTCTTTTTCTGAGGAGGAAAAAATATGACTCCCTTGTCATGAAAAAGTCACAGAGGTTCATGCTACTGTCACAGACAGCTAACATGACAAATTGTTCCTTTTCTGTTTATGTTGAAAATAAGTAAAAGCAGCAGCAGCAGCAGCAGTTGAGCCAAAGGGAAGGCAATCCAGGTTCTAGATTTAGTCCTAATAGTTAAGCAGGGTAAAGAATACGTGTGCCTGTGACCAAAGGAAGTTGTGGCAGATGGGCAAAGTTTTTCATATTAAGATAGCCTGAAATCCCTGATTTGTCTCAATAAGATGTTTAGGGAGGGTAAATAATATAAGAACTCAAGATAAGTTAGAAAGGAACCTTTGTAAAAACCTGAGGATATAAATCAGGGTTGGATTGAACATTCATAAATAACAATGTGAGAAAGATTGCTGATTTTACCTAAGTGACTTCTTTGAATCTTGTATGTTTCGTACATTTGTTACATCATTTTAAATGGCTGTGTTTAATGTTGGCTATTTAAATAAGGAACTTTGCTTTTGCTTTAAAAATGAAGAATAATGCAACAGATATCATGGCAACCTTTCTCTTTCAGGTTACCTGGCTGCTTGCAGCATAAGACAGATAATTATTAAATATTAGTATAAAGGAAAGTTTAAGAAAGCAATTGACTGTTTTCTCTCCGAAAAAGGCCAACTTTGATTCTCAACACTCTCTAGACAATCTTAGATGTTTGCCTCTTATTATCGTAATTATCTCTTATTTCTTATTTGCCCCTTATTATTCCATTTTTCATAGTATTCTAAGGTAGTATCTAACCTAAAGCTTCCTGTTTCAACTACGCTTAATTTCTTGTCTACTATACACAAAAGAAAGAAAAGCCACTAGTGTTTGACCTGGCGTAAGTAGTGAGAAATGAGGAAGGAAAAGAGGAAGGGTATTAAGACTAGATGACAAAACTAAAAAGACCAGAGAGACGTGCTGTCTGCATTCCCCGGCCCCAGACATGAAGATCCACACAGGAGGAAGAGTAGAGAAAAGCAAGGAGGGAGGCTCATCAGTCTGGGTGGCCCAGAGAAACACAACCATGCTAGCTTCTGTCACACTGCCTGGACATTGGCTGGGTCTGTCAGTACCTCAGGTCAGAAGGCAGACTGTCACCCAGGAAATTGCCTAATTTCTACAATCAGCTCGTTGTCAAATGATGCATTATTCTTCTGTAGCTGCAAAACTCCTCATACCTATTTTGGCATCTATCTGAGGTCTCTTTATTTATCTCTCAGGATTTCGAATGTGTCCTCAAACTATGAAAACCTGGTGGTTAATAAAATCTAAGCCCAGCTCAGAAGGAGACTGTTCATTTACCCAACAAATGCCATGATGGACCTGGTACTGTTACAGCTACTGGGAATGCAAAGATAAGGAAGGCAGCATGTCCTCTTTCTACCATGTGTGCTGAGAAAGATGCTGTAGAAAAGACTGATACTTAAACCAGTACTATTGTAAGGTAGATAAACGTGAAGATAAGGGACATGCACTGTAATGAAAGAACACAGCAAGGGTACTTGACTCAGGAGGGTTTGTCAGGGAATACTTCCTAGGGCAAGAGACATTTTAGGGAGACCTAAAAAGTGTACAGGTATTAGTCTGGTGAAGAAGAAGGTGAAAAGATTATCAGACAGCGGGAACAGCATATGGAAAAATCCAAAGATGAAAGAAACGCCAGTGTGGCTGGAGAATGGAGTATGTGTGCCTGTGTGTGCCTGTGTGTGTGTGTGTGTGTGTGTGTGTGTGCATGTATGCACACATGCACATGAGTGTATGTGATTGGGGGAAGGAGGTAGCAGGAGACATGTCAGACATAAACCATTGCCAACCCAGTAGCCAGTCTCTTACTTCTTCCCAGATAAACACGCAGTAGATGTTTCTTAACCTCAGGGAAGAGAGCCTCTACCTAGCGTACAGAATAAGTCATGATTGGCCTAAGCAGTTTTAGAAATCTCAGGAGAGCAATGATTGCTGTATTATCAAGTGTATGAAAAGAACAGCCTCCTCTTGAGAGGGCCACAGGGTTGTTCTCTGATCTCTCAGGAATTAGCTTCCTCCTGGGAAGGTTATCTTGCTGAGTCATTTCAGAGGTTTCACGGCTGTGGAGACCTCAGTTTTTCTATATGATCTGTACTATGATCCAGAATGAGTGAGGCAGATCAAGGGAGAGATTTAGCTTTCAAGTTAATAGCTTCTAAGGGAGTGATAAGGCATATAGTAGATTCATGTTCCTGCAGTAGGGGTGGTGAGATTCTCTCTCTTTCCTCCAAGCAGTAACTACCCTTTGCTCTCCAGTTTACACTATACTGCAGAGGTTCTCAACCTTTTGTGGACATCAGAATCAATTGGAAAGCTTGTTAATGTTCAGATTCCTGGGCCCAGTCTTCAGTGATTATGATTTAGTGGTTTAGGACAATATCTAGTAATCATTTTAAACAAGCACCCAGGTGATTCTGATGCATAAAGTCCTTGAACTACACTTTGGGAAATTTGACATTACAGGCTCGATAACTTCGGGGCCCTAATAATGCAATCAGCTAAAAGTCACTCCTTATAGCTATATAAAACTCATATGATATGCCTACATATATCAAATTATTTCATTTGTTACATCAAATCTGCACTAAATACAAAACCATATCTTTTTTGGCATCATGTTTTGTTTATATTTATCAGTCTCACTCCCAGTGTTGAAATTGCCACTTCATCCATTTTTGATGGATGCTTCTGACTATATTTTCTCAGCAACCCTTTTCCTTTTGACAGTCATTCATCTGATGATCTTACTGTTTACATCACTTGGATAACATGCTTGTCGAGTAAGGATAAGGAATGTTTTGCTTTGTGACCTGTTATTTCTACTCCTTTTTAGTTACAGGCAGAGTTTTTAAAACATGCAACAAATAAAAATGTTAGGTTGAGTAATGAAACAGAATCAGGTGTCCCAAATTACTTGTTTGCCCTAAAAAATAATATTTGTTTCTGGTATCTGAGAATACTAGAGGTGTCAGAGAATTTAGAATTCATTATTTAATTCAAATTTGGTTAACCATAATCACATGAACTACTATTTATTGAGTACCTACTATGTGCATGGTATTTTAGGTGCTTTGCATGCATTGATTCACGCAATCCTCACAATAACACCAGAGGGAAGGAACATTATTCCTCATGGAACCAGGCTTTTAAAAGCATCTCAACAGGCTTGATACATGAGGACAACCAACTAAGAAGGATAAATATAAAGTCATTTACCTGGTTTCTAAACCCAGCTGTACAAGCCTGGAATGAATAAGATTGGACTGCACAGTGGTTTACAGGAGACAACATGGGTGCTTCAGTTGACTATTAGTTACATTGGTGTTAGAGGACCACTGCCAGAAAAGTTAAGTGTTCATAAGTATATGAACAGAAGCCTTATCCAGCTCTACTCCCTGTTGGTTTTGCCTCACTGTTGTGTGGGGTTCATCCAGGCTCTGCATGTTATGAGAAATTTTGGCTAACCAGACCCCTAGAGGAGAGATGGAGGATCTTGAAATACATTTATTTGAAGAACACATAAAGGAATAGAGAATATTAGATCCCAAATAATGTGAAACCTGCTTCAAATACTTGAAGGGCTGTAAGATGGACTCATGAAGGAACTATGTGTGGCTCTGAGAGCAGCAAAAGGCACTATAAGTAGACGTCACAGGAAAGCAACTTTCTTTCTTTCTTTTCTTATTTTATTTTTATTTTTATTTTTTGAGACATAGTGTTGCTGTGCTGCTCCAGCTGATCTTAAACTCTGGGCCTCAAGCATCCTCCCACCTCAGCTTCCTGAGTAGCTGGGATTAGAGTCTTGAGCTATCACACTAGGCTGGCTGAAATCTCAACACAGTACAAAGGAACACTTTCCAGCAATACCAGCTGTCCAACCATGGGGTGGGCTGCTGTGGGAGGCAGCAGTCTCCCTATCAGTGGAAGCACCATGGAGAGGTGGAGTGCCATTTACCCTGGAGGTTTGGGAGGAAATTCATTCCTGGATATGGGATGGTGTCTTACGATCTTTCGAGTTCCTTTCCAACTTTAAGAATTTGTTATTCTGGGGCAACAAACAGGTATTAGGAAACTACTATGCAAGAGATCCTATATCAATGCTTTGAAGGACAAAAAAAAATGAATAAGGCATAATTACTGCCTTCAAATGACTTACCAGCTAGTGGATAAACAGGTTAAAAAATAAATACTGAGCAAGCGCGCCCAAGATGGCTGAAGAGGAACAGCTCCAGCCTCCAGCTCGCAGCGTGAGTGACACAGAAGAAGGGTGATTCCTGCATTTTCAACTGAGATACCAGGTTCAACTCACTGGGGAATGCCGGACAATCGGTGTTGGTCAGCTGGTGCAGCCTGACCAGGGAGAGCTAAAGCAGGGCGAGGCATTGCTTCATCTGGGAAGTGCAAGGGGGAAGGGAATCCCTTTTCCTAGCCAAGGGAAACTGAGACACACAACACATGGAAAATCGGGTAACTCCCACCCTAATACTGTGCTTTACCAAGGGTCTTAGCAAATGGCACACCAGGAGATTATATCCCACACCTGGCTGGGAGGGTCCCATGCCCACAGAGCCTCCCTCATTGCTAGCACAGCAGTCAGAGATCTAACTGCAAGGTGGCAGTAAGGCTAGGGGAGGGGCACCCGCCATTCCTGAGGCTTAAGTAGGTAAACAAAGCCGCCTGGAAGCTCTAACTGGGTGGAGCCCACTGCAGCTCAAGGAGGCCTGCCTGCCTCTGTAGACTCCTCCTCTGGGGACAGGGCATAGCTACACAAAAAGCAGCAGAAACCTCAGCAGAGGTAAATGCCCCTGTCTGATAGCTTTGAAGAGAGCAGTGGATCTCCCAGCACGGAGGTTGAGACCTGAGAACAGACAGACTGCTGCTCAAGTGGGTCCCTGACCCCTGAGTAGCCTAACTGGGAGACATCCCCCACTAGGTGCAGACCTACACCTCACACCTCACACGGCAGGGTACACCCCTAAGATGAAGCTTCCAGAGCAAGAATCAGACAACAACACTCACTGTTCAGCAATATTCTATCTTCTGCAGCCTCCACTGCTGATACCCAGGCAAACAGGGCCTGGAGTGGACCTCAAGCAAATTCCAACAGACCTACAGCTGAGGGTCCTGACTGTTAGAAGGAAAACTAACAAACAGAAAGGACACCCACACCAAAACCCCATCAGTACATCACCATCATCAAAAACCAAAGGCAGATAAAACCACAAAGACGGGGAAAAAGCAGTGCAGAAAAGCTGGAAATTCAAAAAATCAGAGCACATCTCGCACTCCAAAGGAACGTAGCTCATCACCAGCAACGGAACAAAGCTGGATGGAGAATGACTTTGACGAGTTGAGAGAAGAAAGCTTCAGTCGATCAAACTTCTTAGAGCTAAAGGAGGAACTACGTAACCAGTGCAAAGAAATTAAAAACCTTGAAAAAAGAATGTATGAATGGATAACTAGAATAATCAGTGCAGAGAAGACCTTAAAAGAACTGATAGAGATGAAAACCATAACATGAGAACTACGTGATAAATGCACAAATTCAGTAACTGACTCAATCAACTGGAAGAAAGAGTATCAGCAATTGAAGATCAAATGAATGAAACGAAGCGAGAAGAGAAGCATGGAGAAAAAAGAGTAAAAAGAAATGAACAAAGCCTCCAAGAAGTATGGGATTATGTGAAAAGACCAAATCTACGTCTGATTGGTGTGCCTGAAAGTGATGGGGAAAATGGAATCAAGTTGGAAAACACTCTTCAGGATATCATCCAGGAGAACTTCCCCAACCTAGTAAGGCAGGCCAACATTCAAATTCAGGAAGTACAGAGAATGCCACAATGATACTCCTTGAGAAGAGCAACTCCAAGACACATAATTGTCAGATTCACCAAAGTTGAAATGAAGGAAAAAATGTTAAGGGCAGCCAGAGAGAAAGGTCGGGTTACACATAAAGGGAAGCCCATCAGACTAACAGCAGATCTCTCGGCAGAAACTCTCCAAGCCAGAAGAGAGTGGGGGCCAATATTCAACATTCTTAAAGAAAAGAATTTTCAACCCACAATTTCATATCCAGCCAAACTAAGTTTCATAAGTGAAGGAGAAATAAAATCCTTTACAGACAAGCAAATGCTTAGAGATTTTGTCACCGCCAGGCCTGCCCTACAAGAGATCCTAAGGAAGCACTAAACATGGAAAGGAACAACCGGTACCAGCCATTGCAAAAACATGTCAAAATGTAAAGTCCATCGATGCTAGGAAGAAACTGCATCAACTGGTGAGCAAAATAACCAGCTAATATCGTAATGACAGGATCAAGTTCACACATAACAATATTAACCTTAAATGTAAATGGACTAAATGGTCCAATTAAAAGACACAGAGTGGCAAATTGGATAAAGAGTCAAGACCCATCAGTTTGCTGTATTCAGGGGACGCATCTCACATGCAGAGACACACATAGGCTCAAAATAAAGGGATGGAGGAAGATCTAACAACCAAATGGAAAACAGAAAAGAAGCAGGGGTTGCAATCCTAGTCTCTGATAAAACAGACTTTAAACCATCAAAGATCAAAAGAGACAAAGAAGGCTATTACATAATGGTAAAGGGATCAATTCATCAGGAAGAGCTAACTATCCTAAATATATATGCACCCAATACAGGAGCACTCAGATTCATAAAGCAAGTCCTTAGAGACTTAAAAAGAGACTTAGGCTCCCATACAATAATAATGGGAGACATTAACACCCCACTGTCAACATTAGACAGATCAATGAGACAGAAAGTTAACAAGGATATCCAGGAATTGAACTCAACTCTGCACTAAGTGGACCTAATAGACATTGACAGAACTCTCCACCCCAAATCAACAGAATACACATTCTTCTCAGCACCACATCGCACTTATTCCAAAATTGACCACATAGTTGGAAGTAAAGCACTCTTCAGAAAATGTACAAGAACAGAAATTATAACAAACTGTCTCTCAGACCTCAGTGCAATTAAAGTAGAACTCATGACTAAGAACCTCAATCAAAACTGCTCAACTACATAGAAACTGAACAACCTGCTCCTGACTGACTACTGGGTACATAACAAAATGAAGGCAGAAATAAAGATGTTCTTTGAAACCAATGAGAACAAAGATACAACATACCAGAATCTCTGGGACACATTTAAAGCAGTGTGGAGAGGGAAATTTATAGCACTAAATGCCCACAAGAGAAAGCTGGAAAGATCTAAAATTGATGCCCTAACATCACAATTAAAAGAACTAGAGAAGCAAGAGCAAACACTTCAAAAGCTAGCAGAAGGCAAGAAATAACTAAGATCAGAGCAGAACTGAAGGACATAGAGACACAAAAAACCCTCCAAAAAATCAATGAATCCAGGAGCTGGTTTTTTGAAAAGATCAATAAAATTGATAGACTACTAGCAAGACTAATAAAGAAGAAAAGAGAGAAGAATAAAATAGATGCAATAAAAAATGATAAAGGGGATATCACCACCGACCCCACAGAAATACAAACTACCATCAGAGAATACTATAAACACCTCTACGCAAATAAACTAGAAAACCTAGAAGAAATGGATAATTTCCTGGACACTTACACTCTCCCAAGACTAAACCAGGAAGAAGTTGAATCGCTGAATAGACCAGTAGCAGACTCTGAAATGGAGGCAATAATTAATAGCCTATCAACCAAGAAAAGTCCAGGAACAGATGGATTCACAGCCGAATTCTACCAGAGGTACAGGGAGGAGTTGGTACCATTCCTTTTGAAACTATTCCAATCAATAGAAAAAGAGGGAATCCTCCCTAACTCTTTTTGTGAGGCCAACATCATCCTGATACCAAAGCCTGACAGAGACACAACAAAAAAAGAGAATTTTAGACCAATATCCCAGATGAACATCGATGCAAAAATCCTCAATAAAATACTGGCAACTCGAATCCGGCAGCACATCAAAAAGCTTATCCACCATGATCAAGTGGGCTTCATCCCTGGGATGCAAGGCTGGTTCAATATACGCAAATCAATAAACGTAATCCAGCAGATAAACAGAACCAAAGACAAAAACCACATGATTATCTCAATAGCTGCAGAAAAGGCCTTTGACAAAATTCAACAGCCCTTCATGCTAAAAACTCTCAATAAATTTGGTATTGATGGAATGTATCTCAAAATAATAAGAGCTATTTATGACAAACCCACAGCCAAAATCATACTGAATGGGCAAAAACTGGAAAAATTCCCTTTGAAAACTGGCACAAGACAGGGATGCCCTCTCTCACCACTCCTATTCAACATAGTGTTGGAAGTTCTGGCTAGGGCAATCAGGCAAGAGAAAGAAATCAAGGGTATTCAGTTAGGAAAAGAAGAAGTCAGATTGTCCCTGTTTGCAGATGACATGATTGTATATTTAGAAAACCCCATTGTCTCAGCCCAAAATCTCCTTAAGCTGATAAGCAACTTCAGCAAAGTCTCAGGATACAAAATCAATGTGCAAAAATCACAAGCATTCTTATATACCAGTACCAGACAAACAGAGAACCAAATCATGAATGAACTCCCATTCACAATAGCTTCAAAGAGAATAAAATACCTAGAAATCCAACTTACAAGGGATGTAAAGACCTCTTCAAGGAGAACTACAAACCACTGCTCAGTGAAATAAAAGAGGACCCAAACAAATGGAAGAATATAACATGCTCATGGATAGGAAGAATCAATATTGTGAAAATGGCCATACTGCCCAAGGTAATTTATAGATTCAATGCCATCCCCATCAAGCTACCAATGACTTTCTTCACAGAATTGGAAAAAACTGCTTCAAAGTTCATATGGAACCAAAAAAGAGCCCACATTGCCAAGACAATCCTAAGCCAAAAGAACAAAGCTGGAGGCGTCACGCTACCTGACTTCAAACTATACTACAAGGCTTCAGCAACCAAAACAGCATGGTACTGGTACCAAAACAGAGATATAGACCAATGGAACAGAGCAGAGCCCTCAGAAATAATGCCACACATCTACAGCCATCTGATCTTTGACAAACCTGACAAAAACAAGAAATGGGGAAAGGATTCCCTATTTAATAAATGGTGCTGGGAAAATTGGCTAGCCATAAGTAGAAAGCTGAAACTAGATCCTTTCCTTACTCCTTATATGAAAATTAATTCAAGATGGATTAGAGACTTAAATGCTAGACCTAATACCATAAAAACCCTAGAAGAAAACCTAGGTAATACCATTCAGGACATAGGCATGGGCAAGGACTTCATGTCTAAAACACCAAAAGCAACGGCAACAAAAGCCAAAATTGACAAATGGGATCTAATTAAACTCAAGAGCTTCTGCACAGCAAAAGAAACTACCATCAGAGTGAACAGGCAGCCTACAGAATGGGAGAACATTTTTGCAATCTACTCATCTGACAAAGGGCTAATATCCAGAACCTATAAAGAACTCAATCAAATTTACAAGAAAAAAACAAACAACCCCATCAAAAAGTGGGCAAAGGATATGAACAGACACTTCTCAAAAGAAGACATTCATACAGCCAACAGACACATGAAAAAATGTTCATCATTACTGGCCATCAAAGAAATGCAAATCAAAACAACAATGAGATACCATCTCACACCAGCTAGAATGGCAATCATTAAAAAATCAGGAAACAACAGGTGCTGGAGAGGATGTGGAGAAATAGGGACACTTTTACACTGTTGGTGGGACTGTAAACTAGTTCAACCATTGTGGAAAACAGTGTACAATTCCTCCAGGATCTAGAACTAGAAATACCATTCAATCCAGCCATCCCATTACTGGGGATATACCCAAAGGATTATAAGTCATGCTGCTATAAAGACACATGCACATGTATGTTTATTGTGGCACTATTCATAGTAGCAAAGACTTGGAATCAACCCAAATGTCCATCAGTGACAGACTGGATTAAGAAAATGTGGCACATACACACCATGGAATACTATGCAGCCATAAAAAAGGATGAGTTTGCGTCCTTTGTAGGGACGTGGATGCAGCTGGAAACCATCATTCTCAGCAAACTATCACAAGAACAGAAAACCAAATACCGCATGTTCTCACTCACAGGTGGGAATTGAACAATGAGATCACTTGGACACAGGAAGGGGAACATCACACACCGGGTCCTATTGTGGGGAGGTGGAAGGGAGCAGGGATAGCATTAGGAGATATATCTGATGTAAATGACGAGTTAATGGGTGCAGCACACCAACATGGCATCTGTATACATATGTAACAAACCTGCACGTTGTGCACATGTACCCTAGAACTTAAGTATAATAAAATAAAATAAAATAGAATAAAAGAAACTCTCCATAAACATAGAAGGAACATACCTCAAAATATGTACTCTAGAACTTAAAGTATAATTTTAAAAAAAACTTGAAACAAGAAGGTCTAGAAACAAATGTTCCCAGACTATATATTTCAAAGGAAGAATTACCATGAAAGGAATGAACTTTCAAGTTCAGGGGTCCCTACACTCAGGTGCCTATTTTGTGCCCAGAACCACGAAAGCACAATTAAATATGCTGCTTTCAATCTTTACAAACAATCCTGCAAGTCAGATATTAATATTATTCCCATTATATAAACAAAGGAACTGAGACTTAAAGAAGTGGCTTGTCTAATATTCCTAGCTAGTACAAATCAGAGCTCAGTCTCTCTGATTCCAAAACTCACCAGCTATGCTAAAGCAAAAATCAAAATGTAGTAGGGAAGGGTATCTAATAGTCATTCTGAGAGATAATTAAAAATCAACAATGTTTAGTGTCACTTAAAAAAAAAAAGACCAGAGCAACCCCTTTCTGAACCACTTTGCATTTGACTGTTTTTGAGTTGTATGTTAATATTCCACGTTAACACTTTTTTTTCGCAAAATAAATAAATAATCAGGACAGGATTAAAAAAATAATAATAATAAAATAAATACCTTTGGGAGGCAGAGGCGGGCAGATCACGAGGTCAGGAGATCGAGACCACCCAGGCTAACATGGTGAAACCCCATCTCTACTAAAAACACAAAAAATTAGTCCAGCTTGGTGGCACACACCAGTAATCACAGGTACTCGGGAGGCTGAGGCAGGAGAATCACTTGAACCCAGGAGGCAGAGGTTGCAGTGAGCCAAGATCGTGCCACTGCACTCCAGCCTGGGTGAAGAGGGAGACTCCGTCTCAATAAATAAATAAATAAATGGCCAGGCACAGTGGTTTAAAACTGTAATTCCAGCATTTTGGGAGTCTGAGGCTGGAGGATCGCTTGAGCCCAAGAGTTCAAGACCAGCCTGGGCAGCATAGCAAGACCCTGACTCTATAAAAAAAATTATCCAGGTGTGGTGGCACACACCTGTAGTCCCAGCTACCTGGGAGGCTGAAGAGGGGGAATCTCTCGAGCTCAAGAGTTCAAGGCTGCAGTGAGCTGATTGTGCCACTGCACACTAGCCTGGGTGAGAGAAAATAATTTTTTAAATATCAAGACAAGAATTTACTGAGCTCGACTATGTAACAGGTACTATATCTCTACTAATAAATCATAAAATGTACCCTCATAGTAACTCTGTGATTTGGGGATTATTGCTCAAATAATAAGAGGTTTTGCTTTCCATCACACTTCAGTTTCACACAAACTTCTGTTCATTCTTTGGCAAACTGTTTTAAACAAAAACTTATGTGAATGCAGTTCTTTATAAGCTGAAGTGTATTTATGTCTGACAAGTGTGCATGATCTACACATATTTCATGTTTCTTCTTTGCCAATACCAAGCTCTGGTCACTTCTTCTGTCCTTTTCTCTGGTGCCACTCCCAGGCTGCTGAGAATTTCTGTGAATAACCACAAAGCCATGCTCCTAGGGTCCACTCTGATAACATGCAATCTGCCCTAGGCTGGACTCTCACTGCTGTTCAGGCAATCACTTTACTCATCTCTTGTTGAGTTGCTGATGCATCTCTCATAGTATCTATTCCAATTTTTTCCATATTCTTTAAGACTCCCCTAACCCCACTCCTTCTCCAGGATCACTTCATTCTTAGCAGATGGTCATTCTACTAGAATTTAGCTCCCCCGTTCCTTCAAATGGATGCTCCCCTGACTTCACACCAGGGAGACTCAGTCACCATAGCAACCGCTGCCGGCTTTGGTTCATTTCCTCAGAAACCCCAACTGGCAGAGATGGCTGAATCGAGGAATTTTTGCAGGAAAATTTTGGGAGCTCTTGATACTGAGGGCTGAAATTTCAAAGGCAGCTTTAAATTTAAATAACCAGAAAATAACAGATCCATAAGCACAAAGGAGAAGCAAAGAGTGGGTCTAGAAACAGCAATTTCTTGTCTGCTAGCTTCTTGAGGGAAGTCATAGGTTCTGTGAAAACAAAAAGAGGTAGGGATCAGCTGGAGTTCGAGATCCTGATATCAAAAGACATCATTATGTCTTGTTTCATTGTTTCCAATGTATATTGGAGGTGCAGACTTTAAAGGAAGAAAATGAATATCTAACATTATTTCTCCTTTAATTTCAAATTGACTTGTGGAGTTACGGGGGTAGCATGTGATACTGTAAGCCTATTTAGCAAACATTTGTTGCTCTTCTCTTTGTGTCAGACATTGTGCTAGGATATGGAAAAGAATGAACACAATATACAATCTGTATCTGTCCTAATGGGAGATACATACACACTAAGAAAAATGGCAAAGTTTACAATTAGACCAAAGTCAGCTCTTCCAGAGACATGTCTGTCATAAAGCACAAGCATTTGCAAGTCTACCTGGGAACTCCATGAATTTGCAGAATGCTGTTTGATAAAGAAACCACTCAGCCCTTATAGCACATCCAAGTTACCAAAGCGTTTGAATTAGTTCACCGTAAGGCAATAAGCTCTCCTTTAAAAGGCTCATCCTTCTCAGTTCTTGGGTGTTTGAATTTTCTCTTTCCTTTGTCACCCTAAAACTTAATTACACAGCAGCTGAGAAAGAAGGCCTCTCTTGACCAAAATTTGAGGATAAAAATGTGGGATTATACAACAAATAACTATAATAAAATGTGGTCACTCTGTAATCCACACAAGAATAAAGAAGAGTGGGAAACACAGGAAAAAGGGCATTTTATTTTGTCCTAGGGACTTGGAAGAGGAAGAGTTAGTTAAAGCTTCATGAAAGAGAAAATGTTTCAGCTGTAATTTGTCTTCCTCCTGTATTCCTAAGTGATAAATTATATTCTCCTTTTTGGAAATTAAAAAAATACATTTTTTAATTACAAGAGAAATATATACAGAAATTAGAAAAGCACCATAAAAGTTTGAATTCCAGTCCTCCACTCTTCACGGATGAGCAACCATGAAGCTTCTGAGGACACTCTGTAATCCTGAGTACAGGGGTTTTAGAAACCAAGTGATGAAGACAGAATTTGTTATAATCAGGCCTTTAAAAACAAAACACTGTAAAGAACACTAAATGGGATTGGGAAAGTGGGAAGAGAGGGAAACTGTCCAGAAAGCTAATTCCTTTGTAACTCTTGCCAGCCTCAGTCTAGACTTGCCAGAGGATCTTTGCTAGGTTCTGGATTTTAGGTGTTTTCATTAAAGACTATCTGGAATAGAGCCTCATTCCTCCTGTACCCCAGAAGGCAATAGTCACTGATTCACTCTTCATATCCCTTAAGCTTGCATGACTTAATTTCTTTCTTCCCATTAAATTAGAATAAAAAAAAAAAAAACTCTTATTAGTTTCCTCCAAGGGTTTTGGAAAGATAAAGGAAACTGTCAAGTCTTAAGAGTGTCATAAACCTTGGGGACACGCATGGCACTCAAATACTAGAGATGATGTCTAATGATACCATTTTCAAAAATGTCTTTCATTATTTTGCCATGTCCTGAAATCCCATAAAAGCATAACAGAAATGAGTTTGGGATTTTACTGAATTAAAATTTGTAAAGAAGGAGGAAAAGGATGATAATGATAATGTCGTTGACTTTCATTATTGTTCATTGCAAATTCCACGAAAAAGTAAAATATTAGTCAAGATGCAAAATTAGATGACTGCGTATTCAAGAAAGCAAGGTAGGGTGCTTAAAATTTAACAAGACTGATGAAAGCAAAAAGAACAACATCAATCAAAATCTCAAGTTGTACATTGGCAGCACTTTCTGTGCTATCTCCCAAGTTTTTCTAGGTCTCCACCTATTATACTGGGAATCACCGACATTGCTGAAAGCATGTTAAAGGCATTAATTATCTAACTTACTGTCTTAATTACCTATGCACATCTCAGGAAAATTGCAAAGGGATAGGTATCACGAACCCTTCTTTGGTGACAGAAAAGCAAGTGACAAAAGAGAAGCGATTTGTCCTAAAACATCTAAAAGGCAGGTTGGAAATAACGGGTAGACTCAAGTTTGGTTCAGCCCAAATTAAAAAAAAAAAAAAATGCCATTCTCCTCATTCACTGACACCAAAATATTCACCTTCACCTACAAAATTATATTTTTTTCTGGCATGATTTTTTTCCCTTTGTTCAGCCTCAGAGATAATACTAATGATTACCAGCCATGGTAGTGAAAGCTAAGCTTAATCACCATAATTGACAATTAAGTTGGGTAACAACACAGAGACAGGTGATTTCACACAAGGCTAATGAAAATGGGCTATTAAAATCCACACACGTTTGGCAGCAATTATGAGCTCCTGGAGCCATTTGCTTTGAAATGTGCACATTTCACAGGTGGCTGCCTGCCAACAAGACAACTTTGAGCAGGACCGAGAAAGCAAGAGGAAAAGACAGAGTTACCGGAGATTTTCTTAAGTGCCATTGCTTTTCAGTGGCTTGCTGGATCCTTATCATTACAGGCCAGATATTTTAAAGTCAAAGAAAGATGCAAAGTTCACAGCTGCAGAGAATGACAGACACCCCATTTTCCTATAGAACCACGATGGTATTGGCAGAGGACAAGGGAGTGGGCACTGGTGAATACAGAAGGGCAAAGTAGAGAGGATTCCATGAAATAGGTGCTGGACTATGTAAGAGAGGTCTGGAGCCCGGATGTCTTGTCTAGAGTACACAGAAGATACTTAACAGTTTTCACAAAGTGTGAAATGGAAGTAATAATCTCTGCTTCCCAAATATGATAGTATGGTTAAATGAGTTCAGTTCCTTGAAGGGCACTTGAATTCAGAGGCTGAGGTTACTTTGCTGCAGTTTCGTGCTTCTCCTAGCTCCCTGCTGTTACTCTCGTATATCAGTATGCCACCATTCTGCTCAGAGCCCCTCTCCTTTAAGCTCTTTACTGTCTGGGTATACTAGTTAGTAGGGAAGTTAGTCAACTTTTTTTAATGACAGGAAACCAAATAACAAAGAGTGTTGACAACTTGCCTGAAAGTAGACTGGGAATCACATCTGTATTCAAATACAACAGTCAAATCTTGTTTTTTAGCCACTCTGACAATCTTTTAATTGGTACATTTAGACCGTTCTCACTTAAAGTGATTATTGATATTGTTGAGTCAATATTTACCGTTTGTAACTGTTTTCTATTCATTGTACTTGTTCTTTTTTAAAATCTCTTTTTCTGCATTTTCTGGTTTTATATGATTCAATTTTATCTCTTCCTGTAGCATATCAATTACTCTCTTTTCAATTTTTTAAGTAGTTGCCCTATGGTTTGCCATGCACATACATGTACAGTTAATATTTCTTCCTCTTCCTGTGCTGTGAAAGTACCCTATAACAGAGTATTTCCAATTTTTCCCTCTCGTCTCTTACGACATTACTGTCATTCATTTTATTGGTCCATTTGAATACAATCACCAATACATTGTTACTGTTATTACATTAAATAATTATCTTTTCAATCAATTAAGAATAAGACAAACAAAACATTTTACTTTACTTTTACTTCTTCATTCCCTGACAATTTTCCTTTCTTTATGTGGATCCAAGTTTCTGACCTAGATCATCTTCCTGCTCCATGAAGAACGACTTTAGTTTTTCTTACAGGGCAAGGTGTGCTGACAACGACTTCTCTCAATGTTTGTTTCTGTGAAAAAGTCTTTAGTTCTTCTTCAGTTTTGAAGAATAAATTCACTAGATATAGAACTCTAGGTTAGTGGGTTTATTTGTCTCAACACTTTAAATATTTCACTCCATTCTCTTCCTGCTTGTGTGGTTTCTGATGAGAAGTCATCTATAATACTTTTCCTTGTTTCTCTATAAGTAAGTTGTTCTTTCCTCTGGCTTTTTTGAAGGATTTCTCTTTGTCTTTCTCAAGTTTGAATATGATATACCTACGCATAGTGTTTTTTTGGTTGTTGTTGTTTTGTTTTGTTTTGACATTTATCCTGCTTGGTGTTCTCTGAGCTAACTGAAACTGCCGTTTCGTGTCTGTCATTATTTTAGAAAAGTCTTGGACATTTTTATTTCAAATGTATCTTCTGCTCCATTCTTTTTCTTCTCCTGGTATTTCAGTTGTGCACGTTACACTTACTGAAATTGTTTCACAGTTCTTGGATGTTGTATTGTAATTGTTTCACTCTATTTGGTCTTTACATTTATGTTATGGGAGTTTCTATTAATTCATCTTCAAGTTCATGGATTCTTTCTTCAGCCATATTCAGTCTATTGAGACCATCAAAGATATTCTTTATTTCTGTCACACTGTTTTTGATTATTTCTTAGCGTTTTCATCTCTCTGTTTACATTACCAATCTGGTCTTTCATGTTGTCCACCATTTTCTTTAGAGCCCTTAACAGGTCATAGTTATTTAAATTTCCAGCCTAGAAAAAAACAATTTGTATCATAGCTAGGTCTGGTTATAATGCTTATATTGTCTTTTTAGACTGCTTTTTTTTTTTTTTTTTTTTTTGACAGAGTCTCGCTCTGTCGCCCAGGCTGGAGTGCAATGACGAGATCTTGGCTCACTGCAATCTCCACCTCGTGGGTTCAAGCGATTCTCCTGCCTCAGCCTCCTGAGTAGCTGGGATTATAGACATGTGCCACCATGCCTGGCTAATTTTTTAATTTTTTGTATTTTTAGTAGAGACGGGATTTCACCATGTTGTTCAGGCTGGTCTCCAACTCCTGACCTTGTGATCCGCCTGCCTCGGCCTCCCAAAGTACTGGGATTACAGGCATGAGCCACCGCACCTGGCCTTTTCCTGCATTTTAAGATGACTTGAGTTTTTATTTTATTTTATTTTGAAAGCTGTATGTGGTATATATTAAGTAATAGGAACTGAGGTAAATAGGGCTTTCGTGTAAGGTTTTATGTTTATCTGGCTAGGAGTTATGCAATATTTAGTATTTGCTGTAGCTATAGGTGTCAGAGCCTTAAATTTCCTCTAGTGTCCTTGTTTTTGTCTCCCTTGTGGTTTTTGGGTTTCCCTAGAAATGGCTTCTTAATTAGACTCTGTATCTAACTCTCTCAGTTATAATCCACTTTTATTATACTGGAGCCCTATTATAATAATGAAGTATTGGGGAGGGGAGGAAGGGAGACATTCTATAATCATCTGCTTAAATCTCTCTCTCTCTCTCTTTTTTTTTTTTTTCCAAATGAGCCAAGTCCCTGGGCTGTAACTTCCAGAATAATTTCTTAGCCTTTTTTCCCCTTCTTTATGTGAGACAAGATGGGTAGAGTGCACTAGAGCTGTCTAATTGTCCCTATGTTTGATCAGATAAGGCCCTGGTAAAGTAGTTTGGGTTGAGCGCAGGTCTTTGTTATGAAGAATAGAACACTCTGGGCCAATTTCAAAAGGACTGCTTTCCCGTTTTCCCCTGCCCAAAGCACAAGGAGATGTTTTCTTTCCTTTTCACTGTGAGACCCTTGGTTGGGCTTTTAAAAGTAAAATCATAAGTGTGGGGAACCCTACGCTGGGTCACCAGGAGTTTTTAATTCTCAAGCTAATTTGCAATCAGTTTGTAGCGATTTGTCAATTACTATTTAAGTGTTCCTATCAGTTACTGACTTCAACAGTTTCCGCTCCTGGTAAGTTGTGATTCACTGTATCTGCCCATCTCTCTGGTTTTCAGAGTGGTGGTTTGCCCTGTGACCTCAATTCTCTGGGAGATCTCAGTTGGTGATTTTTAATTTGTTCAGCTTTTTTCTTGTTGTGTCAGTGTTTTCTTGTTGGGTTAAACAAAATCATTAAAATTAATTTTACCTGTTTCTTTTTAATTTTTAATGTGGCTACTAGAAAATTTGAAATTACACATTTGGCTCACATTTTTCCATTTGTCTACACTACTCTATGGTTTAAAATATGTATCTTTGATTTATTATAATCTACTTTTAAATGTTGTAATGATATTTCACATATAATTTGAAACGCTTAAAGTAGTATTTTATTCCCCATTCTGTCTCTTGTGCTATTGTTGTCATATATTTTATTTCTGCATGTTATGAACCACACACTAAATTATTTTGATCTTAGAATTAAATTATCCATTAAAGATCTTAAAAATGAGGGGTATCGTCTTTTTTATGTACCCACATATATATGATTTGCAGTACTCTTCATTCATTTGTGTAGATAGAAGTTTGCAAGTTACACCATTTTCCTTATGTCTGGAGAACTTCATTTAACATTTCTTGTAATGTAGACCTGCTTCTGCTTAATTTTCTCAGCTTTTGTTTATCTGAAAAAAAAGTTTTGATTTAGTATTCATTTTTTTCTTTTATTTTGATTTTTATTTTACTTTAAGTTCTGGGAATATGTACAGAACATGCCGATTTGTTACACAGGTATACCTGTGCCATGGTAGTTTGCTGCACCTATTGACCTGTCCTCTAAGTTCCCTCCCCTCGCCTCCCAACCCCCAACAGGCCCTGGTGTGTGTTGTTCCCCTCCCTGTGTCCATCTGTTCTCATTGTTCAACTCCCACTGAGTGAGAACATGCAGTGTTTGGTTTTCTGTTCCTGTGTTAGTTTGCTGAGGATGATGGCTTCCAGCCTCATCCATGTCACTGCAAAGGACATGATCTCATTCCTTTTTATAACTGTATACTATTCCACAGTGTATATGTACCACATTTTCTTTATTCAGTCTATCATTGATGGGCATTTGGGAGTTCCATGACTTTGCTATTATAAATAGTGCTGTAATAAACATATGTGTGCATGTGTCTTTATAGCAGAATGATTTATATTCCTTTGGTTATATACGCAGTAATGGAATTGCTGGGTCAAATGGTATTTCTGGTTCTAGATCCTTGAGGAATTTCCTTACTGTCTTCCACAACGGTTGAACTATTTACATTGCCGCCAAGAGTGTAAAAGTGTTCCTATTTCTCCACAGCCTCACCAGCATCTATTGTTTGTTGACTTTTTAATAATCCTCATTCTGACTGGCATGAGATGCTATCTCATTGTGGTTTTGACTTGCATTACTCTAATGATCAGAGATGTTGAACTTTTTTTCGTATGTGTGTTGGCCCTGTAAATGTTTTCTTTTGAGAAGTATCTGTTCATGTACTTGACCTAGTTTTTGATGGAGTTGTTTGTTTCTTTCTTGTAAATTTGTTTAAGTTCCTTGTAAATTCTGGATATTAGCCCTTCATCAGATGGGTAGGTTGCAAAAAATTTCAACCATTCTGTAGGTTGCCTATTCACTCTGGTGATAGTTTCTTTTGCTGTGCAGAAACTGTAGTTCAATTGGATCCCATTTGTCAATTTTAGCTTTTGTTGCAATTGCTTTTAGTGATTTCATCATAAAATCTTTGACCATGCCTATGTCCTGAATGGTATTGCCTAGATTTTCTTGTCCTTGTCTTGTTTCAGTTTTCAAAGGGAATGCTTCCACCTTTTGCACATTCAGTATGATATTGGCTGTGAGTTTGTCATAAATAGCTCTTAGTATTTTGGGACATGTTTCTTCAATACCTAGTTTATTAAGAGTTGTAAACATAAAGGAATGTTGAATTTTATCAAATGCCTTTTCTGCATCCATTGAGATAATCATGTGGTTTTTGTCTTTGGGTCTGTTTATGTGATGGATTACATTTATTGATTTGTGTATGTTGAACCAGCCTTGCATCTCAGCAATGAAGCTGACTTGTTCGTGGTGGATATGTTTTTTGATGTGCTACTCGATTTGGTTTGTCAGTATTTTATTGAAGATTTTTGCATCGATATTCATCAGGAATATTGGCCTGAAGTTTTCTTTTTTTGTTGTGTCTCTGCCAGGCTTTGGTATCAGGATGATGCTGGCCTCATAAAATGAATTAGGGAGGAGTCCCTCCTTTTCAATTGTTTGGAATAGTTTCAGAAGAAAAGGTACCAGCTCCTATTTGAACCTCTGGTAGAATTTGGCTGTGAATCCATCTGGTCCTGGGCTTTTTTTGGTTGGCAGGCTATTAATTACTGCCTCAATTTCTTAACTTGTTATTGATCTATTCAAGGATTTTACCTCTTCCTGGTTTATTCTTGGGAGGGTGTATGTGTCCAGGAATTTCTCCATTTCTTCTAGATTTTCTAGTTTATTTGTGTAGAGGTGTTTATGGTATTCTCTGATGGTAGTTTGTATTTCTGCGGGGTCAGTGGTGATATCACCTTTATCATTTTTTATTGTCTATTTGATTCTTCTGTCTTTTCTTATTTATCAGTCGAGTTAGTGGTCTATTTTGTTAATTTTTTCAAAAAAAAAACAGCTCCTGGATTCATTGATTTTTTTGGAGGGCTTTTCGTGTTTCTATCTCCTTCATTTCTGCTCTGATGTTAGTTATTTCTTGTATTCTGCTGGTTTTTTAATTAATTTGCTCTTGTTTCTCTAGCTCTTTTAATGATGAAGTTAGGTTGTCAATTTGAGATTTCTAGCTTTCTGATATGGACATTTAGTGCTATAAATCTCCCGCTTAACAGTGCTGTAGCTGCATCCTAGAGATTCTGGTACATTCTCTCTTTGTTCTCATTGGTTTCAAAGAACTTCTGGATTTCTGCCTTAATTTCATTATTTACCCAGGAGTCATTCAGGAGAAGGTTGTTCAATTTCCATGTAATTTTGTGGTTTTGAGTTAATTTCTTAATCCTGAGTTCTAAATAGATTGCACTGCGGTCTAAGAGACTTTTGTTATGATTTCAGTTTTTCCATTTGCTGAGGAGTGTTTTACTTCTACTTATGTGATCTGTTTTAGAGTAAGTGCTACGTGGTGCTGAGAAGAATGTATATTCTGTTGATTTGGGGTGGAGAGTTCTGTAGATGTCTGTTAGGTTCACTTGATCCGGAGCTGAGTTCAAGTCCTGAATATCCTTGTTCATTTTCTGTCACATTGATCTAATATCGACAGTGGGGTGTTAAAGTCTCCCACTATTATTGTGTGAGAGTCTAAGTCTCTTTGTAGGTCTCCAAGAACTTGTTTTATGAATCCGGGTGCTCCTGTATTGGGTGAATATATATTTAGGATAGTTAGCTCTTCTTGTTGAATTGATCCTTTTACCATTATGTAGTGCCCTTTTTTGTCTTTTTTTTTTTAATTTTATTTTATTTCACATTCCGGGATACATGTGCAGAATGTGTAGCTTTTTTTCATAGTAAACATATGCCATGGTGGTTTGCTGCACCTATCAACCCATCACCTAGGTATTAAGCTGCACATGCGTTAGCTATTTATCCTGATGCTCTCCTTTCTCCCACCCCCCATAGGCTCCAGTATGGGTTGTTCCCTTCCCTGTGTCCATGTTTTCTCCTTGTTCAGCTCCCACTTATGAGTGAGAACATGCAGTGTTGAAAGTAAACTTTCAAACTCCAAAGCCATTATTTTCTACCACAACTCAGAAGAAGCTATAGTGAACAGTGAAGTGGCTTCTTGTTGCTGACTGTGAAATTTTCATCTTCCATCACTAATTACATACCACTTAAATACATTTTATTAGGTAGGTCAAACCCATTACAAGTACTGTTTCTTAGACATTTAAAGTAGTATACAGTTTTGCTAAATGGTGAAAAATTAAGTAATCACCTGAATGGCCTTCAGATTCCATGTGTCATTTTTTTCATGTTTTCACTATTGTTTTCCCCAAATTATTTCCTTTCAGCATTCCCATAAATGCAGCTGGCATGTTTTCAAATCCTTCAATGATATATTCCTGGTACTGGATTTTCCCCTCTGAGACCCATTTCAGCAAGTCCTTTAGAGCTTTTTGGTGGGCATCTCCTTGCCAACAGGTCACGATGAACCCTTCCATGTGAAGCTCCTCATAGATAATAATCTCTGGGGTTGGGCCTGGGGGAAGTGGGCTGGTGCCACCATGCCTGGCTCATTTTTGTATTTTTAGTAGAGAAGGGGGTTTCACCATGTTGGCCAGGCCGGTCTCAAACTCCTGACCTCAGGTGATCCACCTGCCTCAGCCTCCCAAAGTGCTGGGATTACAGGCATTATATGTAGATATGTATATGTTATATGTAGAGATAGCTCTATATATGGCAATTCTTCCAAATTTCTTCATCTGGGAGATAACAGTGTTTGAAAATTTTCCACTTACATTATCAAAATAACAATTGTAACCATCAGGAGAGGCTTTCTTCAAAGTTTCTTCAAAGACTCTACTGTCTTGTAGTTAAAGACAACATCAAATCCAAGCTTTTTAAGGTAGGCAATCTTTTCGTCAGACCCTACTGCTCCAACAACTTTGCAGCCCTTGAGCTTTGCAATCTGCCCCAAAACAGAGCCCACAGCTCCAGCTGCTGCATTAACCATCACTGTTTCTCCACCTTTCACACCACAGATGTCAAGTAGGCCAAAGTAGGCAGTCAGGCCTGTCATGCTAACTGTCCCCAGAGCCAGAGACAGTGGTACTGTGTCAGGCCACTCTGTTGGCAGCTTTTCCAGATCTTTTCCATCAGAAATGGAGTGTGCTGTTCACCCTGAAGGAGCCAGTACAATGTTCCTGTTGGTAAGGCTGTATTTTCACTTTCCACAAATCTGGCCACTTGCTGACCCATCATTGTATCACCTCCAGTCTTTTGGCTGCCACTCTCATGTAAGGGTCCACAGTGAGGAACAAAGCTTCAAGCAGGACCTCTCTATTTTTAAGGGTGAGAGCTCAGCGATCTTCAACTCAAAGTCACCATTAGTAGGATTGCCAACAAAGTACTTCTTCAGGGTCCATCTCTTAGCACGAACCATCCTGAAGCTCAGGAGCCCGAGGATCCCACTGTCTGGGGATGGCGGCTGGGACTGCCTTCTTTGTCTTTTTTGATCTTTGTTGGTTTGAAGTCTGTTTTGTCAGAGACTAGGATTGCGACCCCTCCTTTTTTTTTTTTTTTTTTATCTTTCCATTTGGTTGGTAAATTTTACTCCATCCTTTTATTTTGAGCCAATGTGTGTCTTTGCATGTGAGATGGGTCTCCTAAATACAGCACACTGATGGGTTTTGACTCTTTATCCAATTTGCCAGTCTGTGTCTTTTAGTTGGAGCATTTAGCCCATTTGCATTTAAGGTTCATTTCTTTGTTTTGTTTTGGACAAGGTTTCACTCTTGTTGTCCAGGCTGGAGTGCAATGGCATGATCTCGGCTCACTGTAACCTCTGCTTCCTGAGTTCAAGCAATTCTCCTGCCTAAGCCTCCCAAGTAGCTGGGCTTACAGGTGCCCGCCACCATGTCCAGCTAATTTTTGTATTTTTAGTAGAGATGGCTTTCACCATGTTGGCCTGGCTGCTCTCAAACTCCTGACCTCAGGTGATCCACCTGCCTTGGCCTCCCAAAGTGCTGGGATTATAGGTGTGAGCCACCGCTCCCGGCCAAGGTTAGTATTGTTATGTGTGAATTTGATACTGTCATCGTGATGCTAGCTGCTTATTTTGCACACTAGTTGATGCAGTTTCTTCATAGTGTCATTGGTCTTTATATTTTGGTGTGTTTTTTGCAGTGACTGGTACTAGTTTTTCCTTTCCATATTTAGTGTCTCCTTCAGGAGCTCCTGCAAGGCAGGCCTGGTGGTGACAAAATCCCCAGCATTTGCTTGTCTGGAAAGGATTTTATTTCTCCTTCGCTTACGAAGCTTAGTTTGGCCAGCTATGAAACTCTGGGTTGGAAATTCTTTTCTTTAAGAATGTTTGATATTGGCTCCCAATCTCTTCTGGCTTATAGGGTTTCTGCTGAAAGGTCTGCTGTTAGTCTGATGGGCTTCCCTTTGTAGGTGACCTGACCTTTCTCTCTGGCTGGCCTTAACAATTTTTCCTTCGTTTCACCTTGGTGAATCTGACAATTATGTGTCTTGGGGTTGATCTTCTCATGGAGTATCTTAGTGGTGTTCTCTGTATTTTCTGAATTTGCATGTTGGCCTGTCTTGCTAGGTTGGGGAAGTTCTCCTGGATGATATCCTGAAGTGTGTTTTCCAGTTTGTTTCCATTCTCCCCATCTCCTTCAGGTACTCCAGTCAATCATAGGCTTTGTCTTTTTACATAGTCCCATATTTCTTGGAGGCTTCATGTGCTCCTTTTCATTCTTTCTTTCTCTAATCTTTTCTGCATGCCTTATTTCAGCAAGGTGGTCTTCAAACTCTGATATCCTTTCTTCAACTTGGTCAATTTGGCTGTTGATTCTTGTCTATGCCTCACGAAGTTCTCATGCTGTGTTTTTCAGCGACATAAGGTCATTTATGTTCCTTTTTAAACTGGTTATTCTAGTTAGCAGGTCCTCTAATCTTTTTTTTTTTTTTTTTTTTTTTTTTTGAGACGGAGTCTCGCTCTGTCGCCCGGGCTGGAGTGCAGTGGCCGGATCTCAGCTCACTGCAAGCTCCGCCTCCCGGGTTCACGCCATTCTCCTGCCTCAGCCTCCCGAGTAGCTGGGACTACAGGCGCCCGCCACCTCGCCCAGCTAATTTTTTTTTATTTTTTAGTAGAGACGGGGTTTCACCGTGTTAGCCAGGATGGTCTCGATCTCCTGACCTCGTGATCCGCCCGTCTCGGCCTCCCAAAGTGCTGGGATTACAGGCTTGAGCCACCGCGCCCGGCCTGGGTCCTCTAATCTTTTATAAAGGTTTTTCGCTTCTTTGCATTGGCTTAGATCATGGTCCTTTAGCTCAGCAGAGGTTTTTTTATTACCCATCTTCTGAAACCTACTTCTATCAATTCGTCCATCTCATCCTCTGTCCAATTCTGTGCCCTTGCTAGAGAGGTGTTGCGGTCATTTGAAGGAGAAGAGGCACATTGGCCTTTCGGGTTTTCAGCATTTTTTCATTGATTTTTTTCTTATCACCATGAGTTTGTCTAGTTTCGATCTTTGAAGCTGCTGACTCTTGGATGGGGTTTTTGTGGGGACTTTTTTTTGTTGTTGATGCTGTTGTTGTTGCTTTTGTTTTTCTTTCAATGGTAAGATCCCTCTTCTGTAGGGCAGCTACAGTTTGCTGGGGTTTCACTTCAGACCATATTCCTCTGGTTCGCTCCTGTGCCTGCAGATGTCACTCAAGAAGGCTGGAGAACAGCAAAGATAAGTGCCTCCTCCTTATTCTGGGACCTCTGACCTCAAGGGGCACCAGCCTGATGCCAGTAGGATCACTCCTGTATCGGATGTCTGACAACCCCTGTTTGAGGGTCTCACCTCGTTGGGTGGCACAGGGAACAAGACCTGTTTAACCAAGCACTTTGTCCCTTGGTGGAGAGGGTGTGCTTTGCTGGGGGAAACCCACTCATCCGGGCTGCCAGGATTACTCAGAACTACCAGGAGGAAAGGCCCAGGGAGATCAGGGTCCTGTCCTGGAGTCTCTGGCTGGAGTTGTTAGAGTTCCTGCAGGGGGACCCCACCCAGGCCTGAAGAGGCACTCTGGCCACAGCCTGCCACACCCAGTGTGTTGAGCTGTGGGAAACACCTCTTGGGACCAAGCTGTCCTGCCTCACTGGCTCCAGCAGTGGAAAAGTGCAGCCTGGAGCTATAGAGATGGATGCCGCCCTTCTGCCCCCCAGGGAGCTTAGTGTGATAAGCAGTTATGAGTCCCAGTGCTGGCTGCTGCCCCTTCCCCAAGGAGCTCAAATGGTGTAGACAGCAGGCAGCTGCAACTGTGGTGCTGGTCACCCCTCTTCCCTGTAACTTGGCAGGCTTAAGCAGATTCTAGCTGAGAGGGACCCTAGGCCCCAGTGGTGTGGGTTCGCGAGTGGGATCTTCCAATCCATGGATTGCACTGTTCCATGGAAAAAGCAGTTTCCCCAGCCGGGTAGCACTCTCACTTACCGCCGCCCTTGGCTTGGGGCGTGGGGTCTCCCCTGCCCCGTGTGGCTCTCGGGTGTGCAGTCATACCACACTGCTCTTCCTTCCTCTCCATGGATCACGCCAGCCGCTTAGTTCTGGTGAGAGATCCTGTATACCTTGTTTGCTGGTGCAGGATTCACACGCTATTATGGTTCTTTCGTTGGGAGCCTCTGATCGCTGCTGCTTCTAGTTGGCCATCTTGTCCCCCAACTTAGTATTCATTTCTGAGGGATAATTTCACTGGATAGAAAATTGTGGGTAGACAAGGGTTTTTTTTTTGTTTTGTTTTGTTGTTGTTGTTTTGCGGGGGGTTGTTCTGTTTTGTTATCAGTACTTAAAAGTCACTGTCCCATTGTTTTTATATTTAAGTAATTTCTTATAAGAAATCCATACTAATCTTTTTCCTATGTGTGTGCAATGTCTTTTTCTAGTTGTTCCGATATATGTAAAGTATCTTTTTTTAGTCAACCAGTTTTCTAGTTTTCAATAACTTGATTGTTGTATGGTGGAGTGGTTTGGGGTATGTGTGTATGTGTGTCTCTTTCTTGAAGATTAGATTTTTTTATTCTCTGTTTTTATAGCTTTCAAAAAAATTAGAAACTGTTGAGCCATTATTTTTCTGCCCCAGTCTGTCTCATCTCTTTCTGAGACACCAAATATGTATATATCATGTGCTTTAATCCCCACAAGTCACTGAGACTTTATCAGTCTTCTTTTTCTCTTTGATGCATTTTGGATATATTCTATTGCTATGTCTTTAGTATTTTCTTCTACAGTCTCTGACATGCCATTAGTCTTATCCAGTAAATTTTTTATCCTGGTGTTTTGTTACCTCTGGGAGTTCTACTGTGTCCATATTTATATCTTCCATTTATCTCATTATGTTCATGTTTATTTTATATTTTTGAACATATGATCATGTTTATAGTATCTGTTTCAACATCCTTATCTACTAGTTCTATCATCTTTTTCATTTCTGAGTCTGTTTCTATTGTCTGCACGTTCTCTGGGTGACACGGTTTGGCTGTGTCCCTATCCAAATCTCATCTTGAATTGTAACTCTCACAATTCCCACATGTCATAGGAGGAGCCTGGTGGGAAGTCACTGAATCATGGGGGTGGGTCTTTCCTGTGCTGTTCTCATGATAGTGAATAAATCTCATGAGATCTGATGGTTTTAAAAACAGAAGTTTCCCTGCACAAGCACTCTTCTCTTGACTGTTACCATGTGAGATGTGCCTTTCACCTTCCACCATGATTGTGAGGCCTCCAAAGCCAAGGGAGACTGTAAGTCCAATAAACCTCTTTTCTAAATTGCCCAGTCTCGGGTATGTCTTTATCAGCAGTGTGAAAATGGACTAATACACCTGGTTATGGGCCTTATTTTTCTGCCTGATGTTTAACACTTTTTATTAGAAGCTGGACATTGTAAATTATATATGGCTGGTTGCTGGATTTTTTTTTGCATTAAAAAAAATAAAAGATTGTTGGAGTTTGTTCTCTCCAGCAGTTAAATTACTTGTGTTGTTTTATTCTTTTGAAAGTTGTTTTTAAGTTCTTTCAGGGTAAGTCTATAGTCTTTATTCTAGGGCTAACTTGGCCCCACTTCCAAGGCATGGCCTTCCTGGGTTCTCTACTAAATGCTCTGTATACTCAATGTGGTCTGTTTATCTTTCCAGTCTGGCTGCTGGGAACTATAATAATCTCTAGCTCAGTGTGATATCTAGGAATATTTTTGTCTCCTTCCTAGCAGCTGTTTTTTTTTTTCCAAGAAGCTGTTCTTGCCCAGCCTCATGGAGGTTTACCCTACCATTCACAGATTTCTGTTGTTATTGATTCATAGAGACAACCATAGATATATGTGAGTCTTCCTCTCTTTCTCCCTCCTCTTGGTTACTCTATGCCAAAATCCAAGCCCCCTTGAACTGTGGTCTCTCCTTTACTTAACTCAACAGTTTGTCATGATTTGTTTGGGTTCCCTGCCGGTGCCACAGTCCAAAACTTGTCTGTGAGAAGAAAGCTTTTGTGCCTAAGGCTCACTTTGTTTATTTCACTTCTTTCAGGTGTTATAGTTCTGAGCTTTCCATTTTCCAACGCTTAAAAGCATTGTTCTTTTTTTCCTTGTTTGTTTTATTGGTCCAGTTTTCTAATAGTCTATAGTGGAAGCATAATTCTGGACTCAATTACTTCCTCATGTCCAGAAGCAGAAGACGCTTTACAATCTGCAAGCTATTTCTCATAAAGCCCACCCAACAATTTTCACCTACCCATCATTAGCTATAACTTAGTGACATGGCCACTGTTAGCAGCAAACATAGCTGGAATGTGTCATTGTTTAACTGGATACATTACACACACTAACAAACATCAGGGTCTTGTTTCATACTGGGGAAGAATAGATACCATGCTGGCAACTAGCACTTTCTGCTACAACTTTGTTTATCTTGTTTTTATCCATTACAATCAAACTTCTAAATGGCTACAAAATGGTTTATGTAATATGGATGTATCATTTATTTAACCATTTATCCTCTGTTAATGAACATTTAACTTGTCTAAAGTTTTATTTATTTATTTATTTTGCCACTACAAACCATACACTCATACGTACATAGACATATATATCTATTACATACTGGAGCGATATTAAAAATACCAGTAAGCAGTATGACGTGGAACTCAACCAACCAGCAGTTTTGCTGGTTCAAATAGGACAAATGTTTACCATCTGTAACAAATGGTATGGTCAGTCTGGTATTTGGTAATGAAAATCAGCTGTGCATACATCTGTTTAAGCATATCATTTACATACTTCTGCTTTTATATCTATATGATAGATTTCCAGAATTGGGAACATGTGGTGGAAGGGTATGTGTAGTTTAAATTTTAACAAATACTGTCAGATGGCTTTTTTAAAAGGCTGTAATAGCTTATATTTCTACCAAAAATGTATGAAAGTAGCCTATCACTGTCAACAGATTTTTGTCACTCTAAATTTTGTCAGTTTAAAGGTGAGAAGTGTACATTGTTACTTTAATATGCATCCTTCACTGCAAATGAAGCATAGCGACTGTTTATATATTAGCCCTTTCTACTCTCTCCTCCCTTTCTGCTCCTTTTGGCTCGCTCTCTCTCTGTTTTTTAAAGTTTATGGCGATGGGTGGAGCAGGATGGCTGAATATGAACAGCTCCAGTCTCCAGCTCCCAGTGCCAGCGACACAGAAGATGGGTGATCTCTGCATTTTCAACTGAGGAACGCAGCTCATCGCCAGCAACGGATCAAAGCTGGATGGAGAATGACTTTGACGAGTTGAGAGAAGAAGGCTTCAGTCCATCAAACTTCTCAGAACTAAAGGAGGAATTACAGACCCAGCACAAAGAAACTAAAAATCTTGAAAAAAGAAAGGAAGAATGGATAACTAGAATAATCAATGCAGAGAAGGCCATAAACGAACTGACAGAAATAAAAACCATGACATGAGAAATACGTGACAAATGCACAAGCTTCAGTAACCGACTCGATCAACTGGAAGAAAGAGTATCAGTGACTGAGGATCAAATGAATGAAATGAAGTGAGAAGAGAAGTCTAAAGAAAAAAGAGGAAAAAGAAATGAACAAAGCCTTCAAGAAATATGGGAGTATGTGAAAAGACCAAATCTATGTCTCATTGGGGTGCCTGAAAGTGAGGGGCAAAATGGAACCAAGTTGGAAAACACTCTGCAGGATATCATCCAGGAGAACTTCCCCAATATAGTGAGGCAGGCCAACATTCAAATTCAGGAAATACAGAGAACGCCACAAAGATACTCCTCAAGAAGAATAACTCCAAGACACATAATTGTCAGATTCACCAAAGTTGAAATGAAGGAAAAACTGTTAAGGGCAGCCAGAGAGAAAGGTCGGGTTAACCACAAAGGGAAGCCCATCAGACTAACAGCAGATCTCTCGGCAGAAGCCCTCCAAGCCAGAAGAGAGTGGGGGCCAATATTCAACATTCTTAAAGAAAAGGATTGTCAACCCAGAATTTCATATCCAGCCAAACTAAGTTTCATAAGTGAAGGAGAAATAAAATCCTGTACAGACAAGCAAATGCTTAGAGATTTTGTCACCACCAGGCCTGCCTTACAAGAGACCCTGAAAGAAGCACTAAACATGGAAAGTAACAACCGGTACCAGCCATTGCAAAAAAATGCCAAATGTAAAGACCATCGATGCTAGGAAGAAACTGCATCAACTAACGAGCAAAATAACCAGTTAATATCATAATGACAGGATCAAGTTCACACATAACAATATTCACTTTAAATGTAAATGGACTAAATGCTCCAATTAAAAGACACAGACTGGCAAACTGGATAAAGAGTCAAGAACCATCAGTTTGCTGTATTCAGGAGACCCATATCACATGCAGAGACACACATAGGCTCAAAATAAAGGGATGGAGGAAGATCTACCAAGCAAATGGAAAACAAAAAAAAGCAGGGGTTGCAATCCTACTCTCTGATAAAACAGACTTTAAACCGTCAAAGATCAAAAGAGACAAAGGCGGCCATTACATACTGGTAAAGGGATCAATTCAACAGGAAGAGCTAACTATCCTAAATATATATGCACCCAATACAGGAGCACCCAGATTCATAAAGCAAGTCCTTAGAGACTTACAAAGAGACTTAGACTCCCATACAATAATAATGGGAGACTTCAACACCCCACTGTCAATATTAGACAGATCAATGAGACAGAAAGGTAACAAGGATATCCAGGAATTGAACTCATTTCTGCACCAAGCAGACCTAATAGACATCTACAGAACTTTCCACCCCAAAATCAACAGAATATACATTCTTCTCAGCACCACATCGCACTTATTCCAAAATTGACCACATAATTGGAAGTAAAGCACTCCTCAGCAAATGTACAAGAACAGAAATTATAACAAACTGTCTCTCAGACCACAGTGCAATTAAAGTAGAACTCAGGATTAAGAAACTCAATCAAAACCACTCAACTACATGGAAACTGAACAACCTGCTCCTGAATGACTACTGGGTACATAACGATATGAAGGCAGAAATAAAGATGTTCTTTGAAACCAATGAGAACAAAGATACAACATACCAGAATCTCTGGGACACATTTAAAGCAGTGTGGAGAGGGAAATTTATAGCACTAAATGCCCACAAGAGAAAGCTGGAAAGATCTAAAATTGACACTCTAACATCACAATTAAAAGAACTAGAGAAGCAAGAGCAAACATATTCAAAAGCTAGCAGAAGGCAAGAAATAACTAAGATCAGAGCAGAACTGAAGAAGATAGAGACACAAAAAACCCTCCAAAAAATCAATCAATCCAGGAGTTGGTTTTTTGAAAAGTTCAACAAAATTGATAGACAGCTAGCAAGACTAACAAAGAAGAGAAGAGAGAAGATCAAATAGACGCAATAAAAAATGATAAAGGGGTTATCACCACCGACCCACAGAAATACAAACTACCATCAGAGAATACTATAAACACCTCTATGCAAATAAACTAGAAAATCTACAAGAAATGGATAATTTCCTGGACACTTACACTCTTCCAAGACTAAACCAGGAAGAAGTTGAATCCCTTAATAGACCAATAGCAGGCTCTGAAATTGAGGCAATAATAAATAGCCTACCAAACAAAAAAAGTCCAGGACCAGATGGATACACAGCTGAATTCTACCAGAGGTACAAGGAGGAGCTAGTACCATTCCTTCTGAAACTATTCCAATCAATAGAAAAAGAAGGAATCCTCCCTAACTCATTTTATGAGGCCAACATCATCCTGATAGCAAAGCCTGGCAGAGACACAACAAAAAAAGAGAATTTTAGACCAATATCCCTGATGAACATCGATGCAAAAATCCTCAATAAAATACTGGCAAACTGAATCTAGCAGCACATCAAAAAAGCTTATCCACCATGATCAAGTGGGCTTCGTCCCTGGGATGCAAGGTTGGTTCAACATACGCAAATCAATAAACGTAATCCAGCATATAAACAGAACCAAAGACAAAAACCACATGATTATCTCAATAGATGCAGAAAAGGCCTTTGACAAAATTCAACAGCCCTTCATGCTAAAAATTCTCAATAAATTAGGTCTTGGTGAGAGGTATCTCAAAATAATAAGAGCTATTTATGACAAACCCACAGCCAAAATCATACTGAATGGGCAAAAACTGGAAGCATTCCCTTTGAAAACTGGCACAAGGCAGGGATGGCCTCTCTCACCACTCCTATTCAACATAGTGTTGGAAGTTCTGGCTAGGGCAATCAGGCAAGAGAAGGAAATCAAGGGTATTCAGTTAGGAAAAGAAGAAGTCAAATTCTCCCTCTTTGCAGATGACATGATTGTATATTTAGAAAACCCCATTGTCTCAGCCCAAAATCTCCTTAAGCTGATAAGCAACTTCAGCAAAGTCTCAGGATACAAAATCAATGTGCAAAAATCACAAGCATTCTTATACACCAGTAACAGACAAACAGAGAGCCAAATCATGAATGAACTCCCATTCACAATTGCCTCAAAGAGAATAAAATACCTAGGAATCCAACTTACAAGGCATGTAAAGGACCTCTTCAAGGAGAACTACAAATCACTGCTCAGTGAAATAAAAGAGGACACAAACAAATGGAAGAACATACCATGCTCATGGAGAGGAAGAATCAATATTGTGAAAATGGCCATACTGCCCAAGGTAATTTATAGATTCAATGCCATCTCCATCAAGCTACCAATGAGTTTCTTCACAGAATTGGAAAAAACTGCTTTAAAGTTCATATGGAACCAAAAAAGAGCCCACATTGCCAAGACAATCCTAAGTCAAAAGAACAAAGCTGGAGGCATCACGCTACCTGACTTCAAACAATACTACAAGCCTACAGTAACCAAAACAGCATGGTACCGGTACCAAAACAGAGATATAGACCAATGGAACAGAACAGAGTCCTCAGAAATAATACCATACATCTACAGCCATCTGATCTTTGACAAACCTGAGAAAAACAAGAATTGGGGAAAGGATTCCCTATTTAATAAATGGTGCTGGGAAAATTGGCTAGCCATAAGTAGAAAGCTGAAACTGGATCCTTTCCTTACTCCTTATACGAAAATTAATTCAAGATGGATTAGAGACTTAAATGTTAGACCTAAAACCATAAAAACCCTAGAAGAAAACCTATGTAATACCATTCAGGACATAGGCATGGGCAAGGACTTCATGTCTAAA
>NC_037668.1:13575673-13657699 GCF_003255815.1 Theropithecus gelada | reverse complement strand
CAAATGGGATCTAATTAAACTCAAGAGCTTCTGCACAGCAAAAGAAACTACCATCAGGGTTTACAGGCAACCTACAGAATGGGAGAAAATTTTTGCAATCTACTCATCTCACAAAGGGCTAATATCCAGAACCTACAAAGATCTCAAACAAATTTACAGGAAAAAAAAACCCATCAAAAAGTGGGCAAGGGATATGAACAGATATTTCTCAAAAGAAGACATTCATACAGCCAACAGACACATGAAAAAATGCTCATCATCACTGGCCATCAGAGAAATGCAAATCAAAACCACAATGAGATACCATCTCACACCAGTTAGAATGGCAATCATTAAAAAGTCAGGAAACAACAGGTGCTGGAGAGGATGTGGAGAAACAGGAATACTTTTACACTGTTGGTGGGATTGTAAACTAGTTCAACCATTATGGAAAACAGTATGGCAATTCCTCAAGGATCTAGAACTAGAAGTACCATATGACCCAGCCATCCCATTACTGGGTATATACCCAAAGGATTATAAATCATGCTGCTATAAAGACACATGCACACATATGTTCATTGCAGACTATTCACAATAGCAAAGACTTGGAATCAACCCAAATGTCCATCAGTGACAGACTGGATTAAGAAAATGTGGCACATATACACCATGGAATACTATGCAGCCATAAAAAAGGATGAGTTTGTGTCCTTTGTAGGGACATGGATGCAGCTGGAAACCATCATTCTCAGCAAACTATCACAAGAACAGAAAACCAAACACCGCATGTTCTCACTCATAGATGGGAACTGAACAATGAGATCACTTGGACTCGGGAAGGGGAACATCACACACCGGGGCCTATTATCGGGAGGGGGGAAGGAGAAGGGGGGAGGCATTGCATTGGTAGTTATACCTGATGTAAAGGACGAGTTGATGGGTGCTGACGAGTTGATGCGTGCAGCACACCAACATGGCACAAGTATACATATGTAACAAACCTGCACGTTATGCACATGTACCCTAGAACTTAAAGTATTATGATAATAAAAAAATTTTAAAAAAAAGAAAACTGATATTGATACTTGTTAGATTACATTCTAAGACTTAGAATAATATTTTAATTTCAAAAATTATTTTTTCTTGGGTGGCTATTAGGAGACAAAAATAACCAAATGTCTAAACAGAATATAAATGCACAGCTCTGTACCTAAACAGTTCCATGTTTAACTAGACAATGCATTTTTGTATATTTTTTAGTTTTTTTAATTTTTTGTTTGTTTTTGCTTTGTTGACACTATAGTCAAGATTGAAAAGGAAAAGTTGAAAGTTTTGCTTTTATGAATTTGGTAGGCAATGGAAATGACGAGTGTTGCTTAGAAACCCAAGTGACAATTTGTGGCAGGGTGGTGTGGAAAGGTCTGATCCAGTAAGCACTACATGCAGTCCAGCACTGCCCTCTCTCCTGAGCATGGCAGATTTAAGAAAGTTCAGACGAGAACACTTGTCATGGAGTTGGGGTTTAATAAGGGACACTATTAGCAGTGTCTTCTCAGAGAGTCCTTCAGGCAGCCTCTGAGGGGTAGGCATCAGTCACAGAAGGTGACTAGCAAAAGCATCATGGCAGAGACCACAGGGTTAATGTAGTGAACATGGTGGATGGCAAGCTGGAATAAGTCATCCTAAGGGACCATCCAAAAGTAAGAAGTGGTGGCAGTGCCAAGAAACAAAAATCATGCTGGTGGAAATGCCATTTCATATAAATTAAAATATGGTAATTAAGTTAAATACAGTTTATTTGAGCATTAAAAGAAATTTCATACACATAGATTTTGATAACAGGACATGTAAAATCCATGTATAAGTGTGACTATGTAATATTTTCCATGAAAATAATATTTTTCTGTATACTATTTCATTACTTCCTTTTATTTTGCTTAGTAATATAATGTGATTATGCCACATCATTAAATCTTTGAAAATTTCAATGCAAAAAAAAAGTTGATTGTGTCATACTCCCTTTATCTGAGACTCTGTTATCATTTTCTTTCATTTCAAAAGAAGACCAGACATTGGGTATAAATTTCAGTTTCCTCTTCTTACAAGATGTATGGTAGTGATATTCCTATTTTGAAATTTGCTGAGCTCATCCAAAATAGCCAGCAATTACCTCCCTGCCTCTCAGGGCATCTTTCTCCTAGCAGTGGATATGTTTCTAAGGAAAGGGCAAGATAAGTGTCAGCTCTCAGTAATTTAGTATCACAACCCAGTATATATTTTTTTCCATCAAAAGAGATTCATTTATTGAATTGTTTCTTAAACTGTAAATGTACACATGGATGTGCCAGGGAATAATAGAAGTCATAGGTTAAAGCTGGTGTAATTGTTTGGGTCATCCATTGTAATTTTGGTTGGTAATAAGAGGGTAGAGGAAAATAAAAAGGATACTTACAAAAAAAAAAAAGTTTATGGCTCCCTCTGGAGTCAATTACATAATCAATTTTTATAAATGTCTCATGGTATATAAAAAACGTGTATATTCTTTTTTAAGGTATGTTAAGTTCTATATATTATCTCTTAAACCAAATTTTATTGTATTGCTCAATTTCTCCAAGTTCTTCTTTATCCATTAGCTGTAGCTAATTCTAAAAGACTTTTTTTTTTAAAAATACATTTTAAGTTCTAGGATACATGTGCAGAATGTGCAGGTTTGTTACATAGGTATACACATGCCATAGTGATTTGCTGCACCCATCAACCCATCATCTACATTAGATATTTCTCGTAATGCTATCCCTCCCCTGGCCCAGTAACCCCCGACAGGCCCTGGTGTATGATGTTCCCCTCCATGTGTCCATGTGTTCTTACTGTTGAACTCCCACTTATGGGAGTGAGAACATGCGGTGTTTGATTTTCTGTTCCTGTGTTAGTTTGCTGAGAATGATGGTTTCCAGCTTCATCCATGTCCCTGCAAAGGACATGAACTCATCCATTTTATTTTGGATGCACAGTATTCCATGGTGTATGTGTGCCACATTTTTTAAATCCAGTCTATCATTGATGGGCATTTGGGTTGGTTCCAAGTCTTTGCTATTGTGAACAGTGCTGCAATAAGCATACATGTGCATGAGTCTTTATAGAATGATTTATAATAATTGGGGTATATACCCAGTAATGGGGTTGCTGGATCAAATGGTATTTTTGGTTCTAGATCCTTGAGGAATCACCACACCATCTTCGACACTGGTTGAACTAATTTACACTACCACCAACAGTGTAAAAGCATTCCTATTTCTCCACATCCTCTCCTTATGCTCCCACCAGCAGTGTAAAAGCGTTCCTATTTATCCACATCCTCTCCAGCATCTGCTGTTTCCTGACTTTTTAATTATTGCCACTCTAACTGGCATGAGTGGTATCTCATTGTGGTTTTGATTTGCATTTCTCTAATGACCAGTGATGATGAGTTTTTTTCATGTTTTTTGGCCGCATAAATGTCCTCTTTTGAGAAGTGTCTGTTCATATCCTTCACCCACTTTTTGATGGGTTTTTTTTCTTGTAAATTTATTTAAGTTTTTTGTAGATTCTGGATATTAGCCCTTTGTCAGATGGATAGATTGCAAAAATTTTCTCCCATTCTGTAGGTTGCCTGTTCATTCTGATGATAGTTTATTTTGCTGTTCAGAAGCTCTTTAAATAGATCCCGTTTGTGAATTCTGGCTTTTGTTGCCATTGCTTTTGGTGTTTTAGTCATGAAGTCTTTGCCCATGCCTATGTTCTGAATGGTATTGCCTAGGTTTTCTTTTAGGGTTTTTATGGCTTTAGGTCTTACATTTAAGTTTTTAATCCATTTTGAGTTAATTTTCATATAAGGTGTAATGAAGGGGTCCAGTTTTGGTTTTCAGGATATGGCTAGCCAATTTTCCCAACACCATTTATTAAATCGGGAAGCCTTTCCCCATTGCTTGTTTTTGTCAGGTTTGTCAAAGATCAAATGGTTGTAGATGTGTGGTGTTATTTCTGAGGCCTCTCTTCTGTTCTATTGGTATATATCTGTTTTGGTACTATATATTGGTATATATCTGTTTTGATACCAGTACTATGCCGTTTTGGTTACTGTAGTCTTGTAGTATAGTTTGAAGTCAGGTAGCATGATGCCTCCAGCTTTGTTCTTTTTGCTTAGGGTTGTCTTGGCTATACAGGATACAGGATAGCATTGAATCTATAAATTACTTTGAGCAGTATGGCCATTTTCACGATATTGATTCTTCCTATCCATGAGGATGGAATGTTTTTCCATTTGTTTGTGTTCTCTCTTACTGCCTTGAGCAGTGGTTTGTAGTTCTCCTTGAAGAGGTCCTTCGCATATCTTGTAAGTTGTACTGCTGCATATTTAATTCTTTTTGTAGCAAATGTGAATGGACATTCCCTCATGATTTGGCTCTCTGTTTGTCTATTATTGGTGTATAGAAATGCTTGTGATTTTTGCACATTGATTTTGTATCCTGAGACTTTGCCGAATTGGTTTATCAGCTTAAGGAGTTCTGGGGCTGCGACAATGGGGTTTTCTTTCTTTTTTTTTTTTTTCCTTTGAGACGGAGTCTCACTCTGTCATCAGGCTGGAGTGCAGTGGCACAATCTCGGCCCACTGCAACCTCCACCTCCTGGGTTCAAGTGATTCTCCTGCCTCAGCCTCCCGAGTAGCTGGGACTACAGGCACACACTACCACAGCCAGCTAATTTTTGTATTTTTAGTAGAGATAGGGTTTCACCATGTTGGCCAGGATGTTCTTAATCTCTTGACCTTGTGATCCACCCACCTCAGCCTCTCAAAGTGCTGGGGATTACAGGCGTGAGCCACTGCATCTAGCCGACAATGGGGTTTTCTAAATATACAATCATGTCAACTGCAAACAAAGACAATTTGACTTCCTTCCTTCCGATTTGAATACCCTTTATTTTTTTCTCTTGCCTAATTGCCCTGGCCAGAACTTCCAATACTATGTTGAATAGGAGTGGTGAGAGAGGACATCCTTGTCTTGTGCTGGTTTTCAAAGGGAATGCTTCCAGCTTTTGCCTATTCAGTATGATATTTATTGGCTGTGGGTTTCTCATAAATAGATCTTATTATTTTGAGATATGTTCCATCAATACCTAGTTTATTGAGTGTTTTTAGCATGAAGGGGTGTTGAATTTTATCAAAGGCCTTTTCTTCTATTGAGATAATCATGTGGTTTTTGTCATTGGTTCTGTTTATGTGATGGATTACAATGACTGATTTGTGTATGTTGAACTAGCCTTCCATCCTAGGGATGAAGCTGACTTGATCATAGTGGATAAGCTTTTTAATGTGCTGCTGGATTCGGTTTGCCAGTATTTTATTGAGGATATTCGCACTGATGTTCATCAGGGATATTGGCCTGAAATTTTCTTTTGTTGTTGTGTCTCTGCCAGGTTTTGATATCAGCATGATGCTGGCCTCATAAAATGAGAGGGAGAAGTCCCTCTTTTTCTATTGTTTGGAATAGTTACAGAAGGAATGGTATCAGCTCCTCTTTGTACCTCTGGTAGAATTGGGCTGTGAATCCATCTGGACCTGGGCCTTTTTTGGTTGGTAGGCTATTAATTACTGCCTCAATTTCAGAAATTGTTATTGGTCTGTTAGGGGATTTGACTTCTTCCTGGTTTAGTCTTGGGAGGGTATATACATCCAGGAATTTATCCATTTCTTCTAGATTTTCTAGTTTATTTGCATAGAGGTGTTTATAGTTTTCTCTGATGGTAGTTTGTATTTCTGTGGGATCAGTGGTGATCTCCCCTTTATCATTTTTTATTGTGTCTATTTGATTCTTCTCTCTTTCCTTCTTTATTAGTCTGGCTAGTGGTCTATTTTGTTAATCTTTCCAAAAAACCAGCTCCTGGATTCACTGATTTTTTTGAAGGGTTTTTCATGTCTCTCTCTCCTTCAGTTCTGCTTTGATCTTAGTTATTTCTTGTCTTCTGCTAGCTTTTGAATGTGTTTGCTCTTGCTTCTGTAGTTCTTTTCATTGTGACGTTAGGGTGTCTATTTTAGAACTTTCCCACTTTCTCCTGTGGGCATTTAGTGCTGTAAATTTTCCTCTAAACACTGCTTTAGCTGTGTCCCAGAGATTCTGTTATGTTGTGTCTTTGTTCTCATTGGTTTCAAAGAACTTATTTATTTCTGCCTTAATATCATCATTTACCCAGTAGTCACTCAGGAACAGGTTGTTCAGTTTTCATGTAGTTGTGCAGTTTTGAGTGAGTTTCTTAATCCTGAGTTCTAATTTGATTGCACTGTGGTCTCAGAGACTGTTATGATTTCCATTCTTTTGCATTTGCTGAGGAGTATTTTACTTCCAATTATGTGGTCAATTTTAGAATAAGTATGATGTGGTGCTGAGAAGAATGTATATTCTGTTGATTTGGGGTGGACAGTTCTGTAGATATCTATTAGGTCCACTTGGTCCAGAGCTGAGTTCAAGTCCCAGATATCCTTGTTAATTTTCTGTCTTGCTGATCTGTCTAACATTGACAGTGGGGTGTTAAAGTCTCCCATTATTATCGTGTAGGAGTCTACGTCTCTGTAGATCTCTAAGAACTTGCTTTATGAATCTGGGTGCTCCTGTATTGTATATATTTAGGATAGTTAGCTCTTCTTGTTGCATTGATCTCTTTACCATTATGTAATGCCCTTCTTTGTCTTTTTTGATCTTTGTTGGTTTAAAGTCTGTTTTATCAGAGACTAGGATTGCAATCCCTGCTTCTTTTGCTTTCTATTTGATTGGCAAATATTCCCTCATCCCTTTATTTTGAGCCTATGCGTCTTTGCACATGAGATGGGTCTCCTGAATATGGCACACTGATGGGTCTTGATTCTTTATCCAATTTGCCAGTCTGTGTCTTTCAATTGGGGCATTTAGCCCATTTACATTTAAGGTTAATATTGTTATGTGTGAATCTGATCCTGTTGTCATGAGGTTAACTGGTTATTTTGCATATTAGTTGATGCAGTTTCTTCATAGTGTCATTGGTCTTTATATTTTGGCATGTTTTTGCAGTGGCTGGTACTGATTTTTCCTTTCCATATTTAGTGCTTCCTTCAGGAGCTCTTGTAAGGCAGGCCTGGTGGTGACAAAATCCCTCAGCATTTGCTTGTCTGGAAAGGATTTTATTTCTCCTTCACTTATGAAGTTTAGTTTGGCTGGATAAGAAATTCTGCATTGAAAGTTATTTTCTTTTTTTTTTTTTTTTTTTTTTTGAGATGGAGTCTCGCTCTGCCGCCCAGGCTGGAGTGCAGTGGCCGGATCTCTGCTCACTGCAAGCTCCGCCTCCCGGGTTCACGCCATTCTCCTGCCTCAGCCTTCCGAGTAGCTGGGACTACAGGCGCCTGCCACCACGCCCGGCTAGTTTTTTGTATTTTTTAGTAGAGACGGGGTTTCACCATGTTAGCCAGGATGGTCTCGATCTCCTGACCTCGTGATCCGCCCGTCTCGGCCTCCCAAAGTGCTGGGATTACAGGCTTGAGCCACCGCGCCCGGCCGAAATTTATTTTCTTTAAGAATGTTGAATATCGGCCCCCACTCTCTTCTGGCTTGTAGGGTCTCCACAGAGAGATCCGCTGTTAGTTGATGGGCTTCCCTTTGTGGGTAACCTGACCCTTCTCTCTGGCTGCCCTTAACATTTTTTCTTCACTTCAACCTTGGTGAATCTCACAATTATGTGTCGAGGAGTATCTTTGTGGTGTACTTTGTATTTCCTGAATTTGAATGTTGGCCTGTCTCTCTAGTTTGGGGAAGTTCTCCTGGATAATATCCTGAAGTGTTTTCCAACTTGGTTCCATTCTCCCTGTCACTTTCAGGTACACCAATCAATTGTAGATTTGGTCTTTTCACATAGTCTCATATGTCTTGGAGGCTTTGTTCGTTCCTTTTCTTTTTTTTTTTTTTTTTCTCTAATCTTGTTTTCACACTTTATTTAACTAAGTTGATCTTCAATCTCTGATATCTTTTCTTCCGCTTGATCAATTCAGCTATTGATACTTGTGTATGCTTCACAAAACTCTCATGCTGTGTTTTTCAGTTCCATCGGGTCATTTACATTCTTCTCTAAACTAGTTATTCTAGTTAGCATTTCCTGTAACCTTTTATCAAGGTTTCTTAGCTTCCTTGCATTGGATTAGAACATGCTCCTTTAGCTCAGAGGAGTTTGTTATTACCCACCTTCTGAAGCCTACTTCTCTCAATTTATCAAACTCATTCTCTATCCAGTTTTGTTCCCTTGCTGGTGAGGAGTTGTGATCCTTTCAAAGAGAAGAGGCATCTGGTTTTTGGAATTTTCAGCATTTCTGCACCGGTTTTTCCTTATCTTCATGGATTTATCTACCTTTGATGTTTGATGCTGAGGACCTTTGGATGGGGTTTTTGCATGGGCATCTTTTTTGTTGATGTTGATATTATTGCTTTCTGTTTCATAGTTTTCCTTCTAACAGTCAGGCCCCTCTTCTGCAGGTCTGCTGGAGTTTGCTGGAGGCCCATTCCAGACCCTGTTTGCCTGGGTATCACCAGCAGAGCCTGCAGAACAGCAAAGATTGCTGCCTGTTCCTTCCTCTCAAAGCTTCATCCCAGAGGGGTATGAGCCTTATTGTGAATACTGCTGTAATAAACATGTGAATGCAGGTTTTCCTTTGATATATTGCTTTATTTTCCTTTTAGTAGATACCTAGTAGTGGGACTGCTAGATTAAATGGTAATTCTATTTGAGTTTTTTGAGAAATCTCCATACTGTTTTCCACAGTGGTTGTACTAGTTTACATTCCCACCCATAGTGAATAAGAGTTCCCTTTTCTCTGCATTCTTGCATCTTTTTTTTGTTGTTGTTGTCTTTTTAATGGTAGACATTCTGCATAGGGTAAGATATTATCTCATTGTGGTTTTGATTTGCATTTACCTGTAATTAGTGATGTTAAGCTTTTTTTTTTTTTTTTTTTTTTTTTTTTTTTTTTTTTTTTTTTTTACCTCTTGGCCATTTGTATGTCTTCTTTTGAGAGTTGTCTATTATGTCCTTTGCCCACTTTTTTATTCTTTTCTTAACTGTTGAGTTGTTCAAGGTCCTTGTGTATTCTGGATATTAGTCACTTGTCAAATGAATAGTTTGCAAATATTTTCTCCCATTTAATAGGTTGTCTCTTCACTCTGTTATTTGTTTTGCTATAAAGAAACTTTTTAGTTTAATCAAGTCCCATTTTTGTTTTTGGTTTTGTTGCCTGTGCTTTTGAGGTCTTAAGTCATACATTCTTCGCCTAGAACAATATCCAAGAGAGTTTTCCCTAAAATTGCTTCTAGTATTTTTATAGTTTTGGGTCTTATTTTACAGTCTTTAATGCATTTTGAATTTACTTTATGTATGGTGAGAGGTAAGGGGTCCAGTTTCATTCTTCTACAGATGGCTATCCAATTTTCCCAGCACTATTTGTTGAAGATAGTGTTTCTTCCCCAGTGTAAGGTCTTGTTGGCTTTGTTGAAGATCAGCTGGCTGCAAATGCGTGGCTTTATGTCTGGATCCTCTATTCTGCTCCACTGGTCTATGTGTTTATTTTTATACTAATACCATGCTGTTTTGGTTACTATAGCTTTGTAATATATTTTGAAGTCAGGTTATGTGATTTCTCCAGTTTTGTTCTTTCTTTTTTTAAATTATACTTTAAGTTCTAGAGTACATGTGCACAATGGGCAGGTTTGTTACATATCTACATGTGCCATGTTGGTGTGCTACACCCATCAACTTGTCAGCACCCATCAACTCGTCCTTTACATCAGGTATAACTCCCAATGCCATCCCTCCCCCCTCCCTCCTCCCCACAATAGGCCCCAGTGTGTGATGTTCCCCTTCCCGTGTCCAAGTTCAATTCCCACCTATGAGTGAGAACACGCGGTGTTTGGTTTTCTGTTCTTGGGATAGTTTGCTGAGAATGATGGTTTCCAGCTGCATCCATGTCCCTACAAAGGACACAAACTCATCCTTTTTTATGGCTGCATAGTATTCCATGGTGTATATCTGCCACATTTTCTTAATCCAGTCTGTCACTGATGGACATTTGGGTTGACTCCAAGTCTTAGCTATTGTGAATAGTGCTGCAATAAACATACGTGTGCATGTGTCTTTATAGCAGCATGATTTATAATCCTTTGGGTATAAACCCAGTAATGGGATGGCTGGGTCATATGGTATTTCTAGTTCTAGATCCTTGAGGAATCGCCACACTGTCTTCCACAATGGTTGAACTAGTTTACAATCCCACCAACAGTGTAAAAGTGTTCCTATTTCTCCACATCCTCTCCAGCACCTGTTGTTTCCTGACTTTTTAATGATTGCCATTCTAACTGGTGTGAGATGTTATCTCATTGTGGTTTTGATTTGCATTTCTCTGATGAGCAGTGATGATGAGCATTTTTTCATGTGTCTGTTGGCTGTATGAATGTCTTTTGAGAAATCTCTGTTCATATCCCTTGCCTAATTTTGATGGGGTTGTTTTTTTCTTGTAAATTTGTTTGAGTTCTTTGTAGGTTCTGGATATTAGCCCTTTGTCAGATGAATAGATTGCAAAAATGTTCTCCCATTCTATAGGTTGCCTGTTCACTCTGATGGTTGTTTCTTTTGCTGTGCAGAAGCTCTTGAGTTTAATTAGATCCCATTTGTCAATTTTGGCTTTTGTTGCCGTTGCTTTTGGTGTTTTAGACATGAAGTCCTTGCCCATGCCTATGTCCTGAATGGTATTACCTAGGTTTTCTTCTAGGGTTTTTATGGTATTAGATCTAACATTTAAGTCTCTAATCCACCTTGAATTAATTTTCGTATAAGGAGTAAGGAAAGGATCCAGTTTCAGCTTTCTACTTATGGCTAGCCAATTTTCCCAGCACCATTTATTAAATAGGGAATCCTTTCCCCAATTCTTGTTTTTCTCAGGTTTGTCAAAGATCAGATGGCTGTAGATGTGTGGTATTATTTCTGAGGGTTCTGTTCTGTTCTGTTCTATTGGTCTATGTCTCTGTTTTGGTACCACAGTTTTGTTCTTTTTGCTCAGGATAGCTGGAAAATAACTTTGAAACAAATTTTATATTTAGCCAATAATTTATTCAAATGTGTATGAATAGTAAAAAGATTCTGAGCTACACTAAGTTCCTAAAGTGCGGTGATGGAGTAAGACATGTTAGCAAGGTAGTAAAGTGGTCCAGGCCAGCATCTGCTGGTTCTATTTCTCTTATTTAAATAGTTCCTCCAAAAATGTTTTTAAAATGAGTCCTTTGTGGCAAAACCGCTGAGACTTTTGGAGATGTCATTATATGTCTAGGTATGGGTTCTCATCTCTTCTACTTAGTACTCTCTGAACACTGTCAATTTGAAGCAGTTTATCTTTCTTTAATGAGAAATTTGTCTCCAATATTTATTCTAATAATTTTTCATCTCCATTTTAATCTTTCTGTCCTGTATAATGCTATTATCCAGATGTTGTCATGTCTATCCTCCTATATATGCATTTTTTTATTTTCCTTTTCAAATTTAACTTGACATATAAAATTGTATTTATCATGTACAACATGATGTTCTTAAGTATACATACATTGCAGAATGGTTAAATCTAGCTAATTAACAAATGCATTATCTCATATATTTTTGATGACAACACAACATCCATTCTAAACATTTTTCAATATATCATTAATGTCATCTTACTGTACATTAGCAAGATAATGCTGTACCTTAGATGTCTTGAACTTATTTCTCCTAATTGTAAATATGTACTCATTGCCAACATCTCCCCAACTCCCCAAGCCCACTAACCACCCAAGCCTCTGGTAACCACCATTCTGTCTCTACTTTGGAGATCAGCTTCTTAAGATTCCATATATAAGGGAAATCACATGGTATTTTTCTGTGTCTGGTTTATTTTGCTAAACATACATCCTCCATGTTCATCTGTGTTGTCACAAATTACAGGCTGAATAGTAAGTATTCCATTGTGTATACATATATTTTCTTTATCTATTTAGCCACTAATGAACACTTAGCTTCCATATCTTAGCTATTGTGCATAATGTTGAAGTGAACAAGGGAGAACAGATATCTTCAGCATACTGATTTCATTTTCTTTGGATACAGACCCAGTAGTGGGATTGCTCAATCATATGTTGTCATATGGTAGTTTCATTTTTGATTTTCCAAGGCACTTCCATACTGTTTTCCATAATGGCTGTACTAATTTATATTCCTACTTAATGGTGTGTAAGGGTTCCCTTTACTTCATATCCTTGCCAACACTTATCTTTTTTTTGATAACAGCAATTCTAACAGGAGGTGATATTTCATTGTAGTTTTGATATGTATCTCCCTTATGATTAGTGATGTTGAGCATTTATTTCATACACCTGTTGGTCATTTGTATGTCTTCTTTGAGAAATGTCTATTGAGATCTTTGGCCCATCTAAAATATCCAGTTATTTGTTTCTTTCTATTGCATTATTTCAGTTCCTTATATATTTTGGATATTAATCCCTTATCAGATACATACTTCGCAAACATTTTCTCCCATTTTGTAGGGTATGTCTTCACTCTGTTGATTGCTTGCTGTGCAGAAGGTTTGCAGTGTGATGTAATTCCATTTATCTATTTTTGCTTTTGTTACTTATGCTATTTAGGTCATATCATTGCCTGGACCAATGTCATGAAGCTCTCCCCCTACGTTTTCTTTTAGGAGTTTCACAGTTTCTGGTCTTTAATCCATTTTGAATTTTTTTTTTTCTTATAAAAGATGAGAAGAATTTAATTTCATTCTTCTGCATGTGGTATCCAGTTTTTCCAGCATCATTTATTGAAGACATGTCCTTTCCTCATTGTGTATTCTTGGTGCCTTTGTAAAGAATCTTTACTGTAAATGCGTGAATTTTTCGTCTCTCTATTCTGTTTCATTGATCTGTGTCTGTTCTTATGCCAGTACCATGCTGTTTGAGTTACTACAGCTTTGTAGTACATTTTGAAGTCAGAGAATGTGGTATTTCCAGCTTTGTTCTTTATGCTCAAGACTGCTTTGGCTATTCAGGATCTTCTGTGGTTCAATACAAATTTAGCATTTTTTTCTATTTCACTTTGATAGGGATTGTATTCAATCTATATATAGATTGCTTTGGGTAGTATAGACATTTTATAACAATATTCATTTTTCAAATCTGTAAACAAAGACTATCTTTATTGTATTTTCTTTAATTTATGAATGTTTTACAGTCTTTAGTGTAGAAATCTTTCACCTCCTTGGTTAAATTTCTTCCTATTTTGTTTTTTGGTAGCTATTGCAAATGGATTGTTTTCTTAATTTTTTAGATAGTTTGCTGTTACTGCATAGAAATTCTATTGATTTTTGTATCCCTCACCTTTACTGAATTTATTAGTTCTAACAGTTTTTTTGATGGAGGGTTTAGGGTTTCTTATATAAGATCATGTCTCTGCAAACAGGGACAATTTAACTTCTTCCTTTCCAATTTCAATTACTTTTCTTTCTCTTGCTAGCACTTTTAGTACCATGTTGAATAGAAGTGGCCAACGTGAGCATGCTTGTCTTGTTCCAGATCTTAGCATAAAGGGTTTCAACTTTTCCCCATTCGGTATGATGTTAGCTGTGGGTTTGTCATATACGGTCTTTATTGTTTTGAGGTACAATCCTTCTATACATAATTTGTTTAGAGTTTTTATCATAAAGGAATTTTGAATTTTGTCAAATGCCTTTTCTACATCTATTGAAATGATTATAAGGTTTTTGTCATTCTGTTAACACTGTGTATCATTTATTGATTTGTGTGAATGGAACCACCCTCAAATTCCTGGGATGAATTGCACTTGATCATGATGGATGACCTTTTTCATGGGTTGTTGAATTTGGTTTGCTGAATTTTGTTGTTGTTGAAGATTTTTACGTCTATGTTCATCAGGGATACTGGCCTGTAGTTCTCTTTTTTTTTGGTTATATCCTTGTTTTGTTTTGGTATGTTTGACTTTTGGTATTGGGATAATGCTGACCTTGTAGGATAAGTTTGGAAGTATTCCATTTTCTTAATTTTTTGGTACTAATTCTTTATAAATGTTTGTTAGAATTCAGGAGTGAAGCCATCTGTTCCTGGGCTTTTCCTTTCTGGGAGGCTTTTTAATTACTGGTTTAATCTCCTTGTTCTTTATTGGTCTGTTCAGATTTTTTTTTTTTTTTTTTTGAGACAGTGTCTTGTTCTGTTGCCCAGGCTGGAGTGTTCTGGTGTGATCATAGCTCACTGCAGCCTCAAACTCCTGGGCTCAAGCAGTCCTCCCTCAGCCTCCTGAGTAGCTGGCACCACAGGTGCGAACCACCACACCCAACTAATTTTTCATTTTATTTTTAGTAGAAACAGGGTCTTACTCTGTTGTCCAGGCCAGTCTCTCACTTCTAGGCTCAAGTGATCCACCCACCTCAAAAATGCTCAATTACAGGTGTGAACCACTACACCTGGCCTCTATTCAGATTTTTTGTTTCTTTATAATTCAGTTTTGGTAGATTGGATGTGTCCAAGAATTTGCCTATTTCTTCATTGGCATATAATTATTCATAATAGTTTCTTATGATCTTTTTTTTTTTTTTTTGAGATTGAGTTTTGCTCTGTTGCCCAGGTTGGAGTACAGCGGTGCAATCTCGGCTCACTGCAACCTCTGCCTCCCAGGTTCAAGCAATTCTTCTGCCTCAGCCTCCCAAGTAGCTGGGATTACAGGGGCTGACCTCTATTTTTAGTAGAGATGGGGTTTCAGCATGTTGGCCAGGCTGTTCTTGAACTCCTGACCTCAAGCGGATCTGCCTGCCTCAGCCTCCCAAAGGGTTGGGACTATAGGCATGAGCCACCACGCCCAGCCTGATCCCTTATATTTCTGTAGAATCAGTTGCAACGTCTCCTTCATCTCTGATTTGGAGTCTTTTTTCTTAGTCCAGCTAAAGATTTATCTTTTCAAAAACCAACTCTTCATCTTGTTGATCTTTTGTAATTTTTATTTTTTTGAGATGGAGTCTTGCTCTATGACCCAGGCAATCTTGGCTCACTGCAAGCTCCGCCTCCTGGGTTCAAGCCATTCTCCTGCCTCAGCCTCCCAAGTAGCTGGGACTACAGGCGCCTGCCACGCCTGGCTAATTTTTTGTATTTCTAGTAGAGACAGGGTTTCACTGTGTTAGTCAGGATGGTCTCAATCTCCTGACCTCATGATCCACCTGCCTTGGCCTCCTAAAGTGCTGGGATTACAGGCATAAGCCACTGCACCTGGCCAATCTTTTGTAATTTTTTAAGTCTCTATTCCATTTATTTCTGCTCTGATCTTTATTATTTCCTTTCTTCTACTAATTTTGTGTTTAGTTTGTTCTTTTTTCTAGTTCCTTGAGGTATAATACAATATTACATTGCTGGAGATCTTCCTTCTTTTGTGATTAGGCACTTACTGCTATAAACGTCCCACTAAGAACTGCTTTTGCTGTACTCCATGGGTTTTAGTGTGTGTTCATTTTCATTTGTCTCAAGAAATTAATTCCTCTTTATTTCATTCCAGCCTGGGAAACAGAGTGAGACTCTATCTCAAAAAAAAAGGGGGGGAGGGGGCAGGCGTGGTGGCTTATGCGTGTAATCCCAGCAGTTTGGGAGGCCAAGGCGGGTGGATCACGAGGTCAAGAGATCGAGACTATCCTGACCAACATGGTAAAACCCTGTCTGTACTAAAAATACAGAAATTAGCTGGGGATGATGGCATGCGCCTGTAGTCCCAGCTACTTGGAAGGCTGAGGCAGGACAATTGCTTGAACCTGGGAGGCAGAGGTTGCAGTGAGCCGAGATCGCACCACTGCACTCCAGCCTGGTGACAGAGTGAGACTCCATCTCAAAAAAATAAATAAATAAAAGGGGGCAACTGCTAGTCTGACACCACGAAAATAACGTTTTTTTCATATTCTCATTTTAAGATTTAAACTATAATTAAGATTAGAGTTTATTATAGTCCCCAAATTGATAGCCAGTTATTTCCATACAATTTCAACTCAACAAAGATTTGAGTGTCAGCTTATTGGTTTGAAATTTTTCTAAGTATAGGCTCATATTTTCTTGACTTTTAATACATTTTTCTTTACCTTATAACAAGCCTACTTTTTATTTTTTTGCCCCAAAAAAACTATTTTCTATTAAGTTAATTAACCCTTTAAAAATATAGCTTGAATCAGTCCTTTTTTCTCAAAAACCTCGCTGTCTAGGCGAGGGTTAAGTAAATACACTGAAACCCAGCTATCATTGGTAGCCCTGCTAGATTACAATTTAGTGGGAATGTAGAAAATGCCTTTTTCTGGGTTATTAAAGACTAGATTTGATAGGGGATGATGGATGCTGGGAAAATAATTTAGAGGAGTAAGGCAGTTGAGGAAGAGGCACCAGCATAAGGAGACACACCAGCATGAGCCCAAGTGAGAAACTGTGGATGTCTTTTGGAAACAAGAAGGCAGACTGTGTTGAAAAGTAATGCTAGAGTGGGTTTTCAGTCAGCCCTCTGTATCCATGGCATCTACATCTACGGATTAAACCAACTGTGGATGAAAAATATTTTTTAAAAATTACATCTGTGCTGACCATGTACAGACTGTTTTCCTTGTCATTATTTTCTAAACAATATAGTATGACAACTATTTACATAGCATTTACATCTTATTAGGTATTATAAGTAATCTAGAGGTGATTTAAAGTATACAGGAGGATGTGAGGTTATATGCAAATACTATGCCATTTTATATTTAGGATTTGAGCATCCCCAGATCTTGGTATCCATGGGAGGTCCTGGAACCAATCCGCCATGGATACTGAGGGACAACTGCTTCAGTTAGTCAATGGGAAAACAGAAAACACAGACGTAGAAATAGTTTAGGGCTCAAAAATGGCGGATTCAAGCTGTATTTTTAAAGGGTTAATTAATACAGTTTTTATGGGGCAAAAAATGAAGTTGTAGGCTTGTTATAAGACAAATGTATTAAAAGTCAAGAAAATACGAGCCTATACTTATAGAAATATTTCAGCAGACTTAAGGTCCTCACTGTCTCAATAAGTGGGATTTTTATGCTCATGGTTAGGATGCACAAAAGCTGATGTTTAGTCTACAAAAGCTCACTGGTGAATAAAATCTGGTATCATCCTCCTGGCTCCATCCTCAGAGGGGACAGTGAGATGGCATCAAAGATATGGTGTGGAAGAAAGAGAACAAGCCGTTGGGGTTAATAGAATAGACAGCTTCTCTCATTCTACCTTCCCAGAGAATGATACCTCTTTGATAGAAAGAATGGATTATAAAAAATAGGGCAGATTTCTGAATACGTAGTAGGACAGTGTTTTTGACTCTGAAGAGTTAAGAGAGGTGGGCAAGCAAATCAGGGCACTGCCACTGAGAAGTGACCCCACACTGAAGTGAGAATGTGCTGCATGGGTTTTCTGATCTTCCTCCGTATTGTTTATGCCCCGCTTACCAAAAGACCAAGGTTCATGGGTCAGGGACTACATCCAGAGAAAAATCCCACATGACTGGAGCATGGTAGACAGAATAGGGGGAGTTCTAATCTTGCTTCCAGTTGTAGGCAAGACTTAAGATACAAATCTTTGTATCTTTGTAAAGATACAAGTCTTAAGATAAAATCTTAAAGTTGTTATAATAATCTACATGTTAAGGATGGTGGAAAGAGTAGTGGATAAGAGGCAGTTAAAATCGATGCAAGTTTTGGGAGAAAAAAATTTAAGGAATGCTGAATTTTCGATGAAATAGGTCTTCGGCACGATACTATATTACTGAAGGGTGAATATGTGAGAAGAGAGAACAGGAAAATGCAGGTACCACCTTCCTTAGAAGACCATGGTCCTGGCTGTGAGTCCAACAGCCAGGGTTCCCCACATCAAAGCCCAGGACTGAGACTTCTCATGAGGTCTCCATAGCACTCTAGGTGTTGATGGCCTCAAGTCAGCAGAAATGATGCTGGGTGAGGATACTCAGCCAAGACTGAGACACACCCAAGTGTGAAAAGCCACGACTTACAGTCTTCCCTCCATGACTCCTTCTCTGTTGGTTCTTGGTCTCCTATCCTCCCCAGTATCATCAGTCATGCTGTGATGGGATTGCACCCTTTTCACAATTCCCTTATTCCTTGAAGCTGAATTGGATTTGGTGGCTAGGAGAAAAAAGATCCTATGGTTTTTCTGAAGTCACATTTGACAAGCTCTAGATCAATGTATTTTTTCCAGATCTTGATGTTGTGCAGTGCAAAAAGGAGAAGGAGGTACACTTTTTGTCTGGATAAAGAATCTCACTTCTCAGACTCTCTTCCTGGGTCCTTTCTTTTTGAAGGCATGAACTGGCTGAAGGTGCTTCCGGCTCCCAGAGCCACTCTGTTCTGTGACCTTTCATGTCTCCTTAATCCATACGGCCTTTCCCTCTATAAAGTAATCATTCTGGTAGAGGAGAAGAAAACTAAATATAGGGGGAAAGCAAGCAATAAAACCATTAGGAATAGATAATGTATTATTATGCAACTAGCAAGCTGGGGTCAAAGGGCTTTCCCAAAAAAGTTGTGTTTCCCTATATTACAGGTGCCAAAATAGAGCAAAACATCCAGGAGAACCACACTGAAACTCAGAAAAGAGACAATTTTTGAGGCCCACCAGATCCTGATTCCATTTTGAAATATTCTACTGCAGTAGCTCTGGGTAAATATTAGCTGGTTGCTAAAGACAGGATCTGAGGCTGGGCCAATTGTTAAGGCACCAGCTGTCTTGAGGAGGAAGATGAGGACTGTGAATGAAGGACACTAGACTTGCTTCTAGGAAAATAATATCTGATATGGATGGTCAAGGAAGATACATGTCATCACTTTAAAACTAACTTTACCAAAACGACTAGTTCTCTAGTAATCACTGAAATAACTGTTCTAGAAGTAGTATGCTTTAATTCTCCTTCACGATATCATAAATACTTTCAATATTGTTAGTACTTACTGCTGCTATTGTTTTCGGGGTACTAAAACTCTTTACATACTGCTCAAATTGTGCAAGCACATAAAAGCTGGCTTCTCTACTAAGTTTTTATAGTGATTTAAGTATCTTGAAGACCATCACTGAGTGAATTTCAGTCAAATAGCTAAGTAAAAAGATGGAGTTTCTGTGTGATTATAGCATTTGGGGGTCAATTCTGCTTTCTCTAGTAATTTTGGGACTCAGTAAAATAGTTCAAAATATGCTTATATAGCAAGGAGGTCACTAGAAGAAAACACTAGTCTAACTAAGGTAGATCATGACTTCATGGTTAAAATAAATGTCATACTGCCTTTTAATAATACATCAAAAAAGTTCAGGAATACTATTGTATTCACTTATTTGTTTGCTTAACTGTTCATTAAAATGAACAGTGTGAAGTTCTTAGAATTACGCCTTGTTCCACAGACCTGAAGGATCTCTAGAGAAGTCATGTGACTCAATATGTTACCAAATTAACAATTGCTCAATTAATTCTCCCCTTCATGTATCTTTTAATTTATCTGCTAGCATCCAGCAATGCTTGGATGTGTTGATCTTGTTGGGTATACATATTTGATATACACAAGTCAGAAAGCGCTTCTTACTTTGTCTCACTGAAGAGGGGGAGAGTAAAGACTGTGGCCTTGGATTAAGTAGTGACACCAGAAAATGAACACATTTTCCCTCTTGGTTTGGGAGAACACACAATTAAGATCACAAAAGGATACATGTAAGTCGGGATGCCTCTTGCAGCCAGATGTTTCCGAATAAGTCGCTCAGTACCATACCAGTTAAAACCTTTCGTGGCATGTCCAATACGTGGAAGATGAACACTTGCTATTATGAAGAGAAGAACAGATGTCTTCACTCATCAAAAATTGATTGATGGGTATAAAATATACATGGGAGAAAATAATTATTGACTATCTCACTCAAAGCACGTAATTATAATGTCAAAAATATTCTGCGGGAAGAATTGTAATAAGAAAAATTAAATTATTCTGTTGAACACAAGGACCCACATGTTCTAGAAATACATACAATAGAAACAGATTACGATTGGTGGAGGCAAAATTAAAATAAGCAAAGATTCTCTAACAAGCCAATCAATTCAATAAGCTCTGAGACACACTAGGTTTGGAAACAAAACTAAACTCAATTTTTGTTCAAGAACTGTCTGTTACTGGGAACTGTGATTAAATAAACAGCATTTACCAACTACATATGACCAAGTTGCTTCATGTCTAGTCCTCTGCCTCCTCATCTGTAAAATCATGATAAAAATACCCAGGGAATGGAGACGGCCTACAGAGATAACCAACATTAAAAGTGTTTTGGAAAGGATGGCTATCTGACTACAAGATGGTGGGGTGATCACTTCTGTGGTTTGCCTTTACCATGCATATTAAGTGGGGTCTTGAAAAGTCCTATCAAAAGTCATATCACATGCCTAGAAACAAATTCATCTACTCTTGAGCACAGGTGGAAGAGCTTACCTTTCTTCTTCTTTGCTGCTAAAAATATCTTCTTCAGGCCCTCTTCTAGTGCTGCCATCTTAATGCCGGACAGGACATTGGAGCGATCACGATGCTGAGCCACAATCAAGGCCAACTGGAAAAAACCTCCATCAGATGACCAACCCGACATGAGACAGCCACACCATCAACCAAGTGACCGCCCATGGAGGCGGCACAGCCCTTGATGGGTCACTGGGCCTTGGCTCCATCTCTTTCAGATGCTGTGTCTGTGTGACTTCACATGCCATCATAATTCTCACTTGGTGGTCACTTTATACAGGCTTTTCTTCTTCTTTTTAAAGTATGTTAAAACCAGAGAATGAGTCCAAAACATATACTTTCCAAAAGTTCTCAAGGGTAAAAAAAAAAAAAAAAGAATTTTTCTGAATTGTAGGCATGGAAAAGATCTTAGAGGCTCCTGCATCCCAGCCCTTTGATGCCTGAGTCAGCTCCACAATCCCCAGGACAAGCAGTCATTCCATCTCTGTTTGAACAATTCCCATGAGGACAAAATGCCAAGTATCTCTCAACCATCCTAACCTAAGTGGGCAGAGCTGGAGAGTGTCAAGGGAGCTTCCGGGATAACATCATCACAGTCATATCATAGACATGGCACTCTACTCACTGTAAACAATTTTCCTGAATCACTGGATTCTGAGTTTCTCATGCACAGACGCTTTACTTTTCTCCTTTTTTAGCATTTTAGAAGTTACTGAAGGAATGACTCTACAGGAACCACTTTGCTGTTAGTTACTGTGTAGTTTGGATGTGTGTCCCCCTCCAAATCTCATGTTGGGATGTAATTCCCAGTGTTGGAGGTGGGGCCAAGTGGGAGGTACTGGATCATAGGGTGGATCCCTCATGGATGGCTTAGTGCCATACCCTTGGTGATGAGTTCCCACTCTGGTAGTTCACATGAGATCTAGTTATGTAAAGCAGTGTGGCACCTTCTCCCACTCTCTCTTGATCCTGCTCTTGCCGTGTGTGATACACTAGCTCCTCCTTTGCCTTCAACCATGACTGTGAGCTTCCTGAAGCCTCCACCAGGAGCAGATGTCAGTACCATGCTTCCTGTACAGCATCAGAACCATGAGCAAATGAATCTCTTTTCTTTATAAATTACCCAGTCTCAGGGAATTCTTTTATCACAATGCAAAAACAGCCTAACACAGTCACACAGACAGCAACTTCAAGAGGATGAGTCTCTCTTTTGGCCTGGTTTTGAAATCTCTTCTTAATTCTGGCTTAAAATTTGAATGTGAATTCAGGCCTTGGAGAAAGCCAGTTGGGTGGGGTAAATCAAACTCACTATAGGCATCCCAAGATGCCTAAGATGCAAAAGGATTCTGAGGTGGGCACAGGATACATGTATTAGTTCCTCTCCCCTGCTTCATTATGGCTGACTAGAAAACACAATCTTTCACAGAAATTTTCACATAATAAGAAATGAAACCCTCAGAGTTCTGAGTCATGCCTTCTTACTCACGCAGTAAATGTTTATGGAGCATTTCTTACGAGCTAGTACTATGTAGGGTACTGAAGATAAAAACACAAATAGAAACCCTGTACTTAGTTGGGGTCTACTGTCTGGACAGTGCTCTGGGGACGGATGGATGGAAGCCTGGGGACACGGGAAGTGCAGTGAAGGCTATAGCCCAACCTGCTTGTTATGGGCTGAACTGTGTCCCCACCAAATTCATACACTGAAGCCCTAACCTGTGGTACCTCATGTTGACTGTATTTAGAGACAGGGTCTTTAAAGGGGCAGTGAAGTTAAAACAAGGGTTTAGGGTGGGGCCTGATCCACTGTGAGTGCTATCCTTATAAGAAAGGAAATCTGGACACACAGACACCAGGGCTGTGCATGCACAGCAAGACAACCGCCATCTGCAAGCCAAGGAGAGAATCCTTGGGAGAAACCAAACCTGCCGACACCTTGATCTTGGACTTTCAGCCTCCAGAATTGTGAGGAAATACATTTCTGCTGTTTAAGCTACCTAGTCTGTGGCTTTTTGTTATGGCAGCCCTAACAAACTAATACACTAGTAGAGAGGCCAATGGGGGCAGGGGACACTTCAAGAGAAGTTGATGTGAGTCCACTTTTAGTTCTGAAAAGAGATGAGTTTTACTTACCAAATCTTGCCCTTTGTTTCTTGATTCTTTATCATCAACAGGAAATAAAAGGACACCTCCCAAACTCAAGTCTGAGGTAAAACAGAAAGGAGAAACATAAAGAACACCAAGTTCACTAAGGAATGAATCCTCCTTGTATCTCGCCTTCTTCAAATTCAGTTGAGTTTCAGGACCCACCTTCCTACATAGCCCTTTCTCACTTTCCTGGCCTCAGTCAACCTCTTAGCTGGGTACTCACCTGCTTCACTCCTGAATTTTTATGATCTCCTAATTTAATGCTCCTCAAACGTCAACAACAAAGTACCCCTATAGACATCAGAAAGTGAATACAAAACCCAGAGGTAGCTGGGGGGCTTTGGGGAGGGAGCATTATGAGCTTGAAACTCCTTTGGTAGTTTTGTGCTTGTCTTAAATCATTCAAATTATTACATTCTACTTTATCTGTATCTGTTTGTATATTTTCCTACTCTATCCAAATCAAATAAAACTGATAGTGAAGAAAAATGTGCTAATTTAATTCTATGGCTTTACATAAGCTGATGTGAAAGCAGTTAGAATCAAAATAGAGATACTTGTGTTAAAAACTCTAACAAATATGGCTGGGCACAGTGACTCACGACTATAATCCCAGTGCTCTGGGAGGCTGAGGTGGGAGGACTGCTGGAAGCCAGGGGTTCCAGACTAACCTGGACAACAAGGCAAGACCCAGTCTCTACAAAAATTAAGAAAAAATTAGTTAGGTTTGGTGTTGTGAACCTGTAGTCTTAGCTACTTAAGAGGCTGGGGCGGGAGGATCTCTTGAGCAAAGGAGTTCAAGGCTGCGATGAGCTACGATCACGCCAATGCACTCCAGCCTGGGTGACAGGGTAAGACCCTATCTCAAAAAATAAAACAAAACTCTGACAAATACAGCCAGGGAAGGCCATGAAGGGAAGGTTGTAATGCACGAATGTCTGAATACAAGAACTATCACAACAGATTTTACAAAAACCACAACCTTGAACAAGGGCCTTGGCAACCTTACATAAAAATATACTTCTGCAAAGACATCTGCTCATCAACTTCCTGCCCAACCACAGCCTGGTGCCACCCTTGTTACTAATCCTTGTAGCCAAGGATAACTGATTCAAAAAAAGTATGTAATCTTCCTCATTTCTCCTCAGGCTGGGTGCAGTGGCTTATGTGCGTAATCCTAGCACTTGGCGAGGCTGAGAGAGGTGGATCACTTGAGCTCTGGAGTTCAAGGCCAGCCTGGGCAACATGGCAAAACCCTGTCTCTACCAAAAATTCAGAAGAGTGGCCAGGTGTGGTGGTGTGCGCCTATGGGACAAGCTACTTGGGAGGCTGAAGCAGGAGGATCGCCTGAGCCTGGGAGGTGGAAATTGCAGTGAGCCAAGATCGTGCCACTGCACTCCAGACAGTGAGACTCCATCTCAAAAACAAAAACAAAACAAAACAACAAAAAACCTTTGTTCATTTTATTTTACAGACACTGTCTATTGGTTAGGTTGATAGCAGTTTGAACGTGTTGTTCAGTCATTCTAAAATACTGGTTGTGCTACGCCATCCTTTTGATCAAATCCCCCAAAAACGACCAGCCATTACCCATTCCATTAGATAAGGTTCTGCTCAGAATGGCATCTCCCTGGACAAATCATATAAGGTCTTCAGGCCCAAGCCTCCGGTGAAAACAAAACTCTCCTCTATTCTTCTGCCTCAACCCTCCACTCTGGCCCGCCTGGCCTGTACGCCATCCTCCACACAAAGGAACGGGGTAACTGCCGGGGTCCTTCAATATCCACACACGAGGAATGCTAGGTGTGGTAATGAGCAGTTGGGAACCCTCTTGCCATTTCACTCCACCCACTCAAATTCGACCCCCCTTTCCAGGCCCAGGACCTTCATGAAGCCTTCCCTGGGAATTCTAGTCTACAGTTTCATCTACTTTGCTGCACCCTGCTTCAATCCTTCTCCAGAGTAAACTGCACACTCCCATCTCCATTTCCTTACTGAGCACTCAGGCCTTAAGTCCGAGCTCCCCACTCAAAGTGCTCCAAGGTGAGCAACCTTGGGTCAAATCCATGGCCTTTTCCCAATTCATCCTCACTTCAGTGTCTGACACCATGAACTTCTTTGCCTTCTTGACATACTTTCCTCCCTTGTACCTCAAAATACTGCACAAGTTCCCTAATTTTCTGACAATTCCTTCTATCAGAAATTCCATCTTCTTGTCTCAAGTCCTAAGTGGAGGTGTTTTCCAGGTCTGTTCTACGCCTCTCATTTCTCCATCCTCTCTCCCACATGGTTTCAAACACAGACTCTAAAGAGGGACTCCTCAATCTGCACCTCCAGGTCTGACCTTTCCTGGGTGTTGCTTTGCCAGCTGCCCAATTAGCATCTAGATCTGGATTGACTATTTCAACACACATTAAACCTTCTTTCAGTAACTTGTTTTACTAGAAAAAGTAGTCATACTAAGTTCTTATATCCCTTTCCACCATAAAGAACTGGGCAGAATTAGGAAAAAACAATCTCTAAGGAATCTGGAGGGCCCTCCTCTATCAGACAAGGTCCTTCAATCTCCGGAAAATAACCACAACAATGATTTTATTCCTCTTGCCACTTTGTTATTTCTGGGTGTAAAAGGAGGTGCCTTTTTCCCTTCTCCATACCAAGGGACAACATTGTTCAGGCTTCTAAGTTCCCCTGGCACCAAACAGCTTTATTTCTGTCTCCAGGGAGCGTTATACCCCCGGTTGTGCTGACCTCGTAAAACCTCTTCATTCCCCTCAGCACCAAACCAAAGCTCTTGTCAGTATTTTAATGGTATGTCTGATTTCTCTCCCCCAGGTCTTTTTCTTGAGTCAGTCTTGCTCAGTCACCCAGGCCGGAGTGCAATGGCATATCTCAGCTCATTGCAACCTCCACCTCCCAGGTTCAAGTGATTCTTCTGCCTCAGCCTACTCCTGAGTAGCCGGGATTACAGGCATGTGCCACCACGCCTGGCTAATTCTGTATTTTTTTGGTAGAGACAGGATTTTGCCATGTTGGAGAGGCTGGTTTTGAATTCCTTGCCTCGTCTCAGCCTTCCAAAGGGCTGAGATTACAGGTGTGAGCCACCACACCCAGCTTCCCATAGATCTTTGATGTTTCCATGACATATTCCTTCATCTTTATTCCAATACTTTTTTTTTATGAGACAGGGTCTCACTCTCACTCAGGCTGTAGTACAGTGGTGCAATCACAGCTCACTGCAACTTCAACCTCTTAGGCTCAAGTGATCCTCCCACCTTGGCCTCCCGAGTAGCTGCGACTACAGGTGTGCACCACCACATCCAGCCAATTTTTTAATTTTTGAGAGAGACAGGATCTCACTATGTTGCCCAAGCTGGTCTCAAACTCCTGGCCTCAAGCAATCCTCCTGCCTCAGCCTTCCAAAGTCTGGGATTACAGGCATGGGCCACTGTGTCCAGCCCATTCCAATACTTTAACATGTATGCAGGGATCGACATTTTTCAGAATACACACATTCATTATGCTCACTACAGTTCCATGAAGTAAGTAGAACAAGTATTATTCACAAATCACAGATGAGGAAACAGGTACAGAAAAGGTAAGGGAAAGTCTTGAAGTCACAGAACAAGTAGCTAATTTATGACAGAATTCAGTTCCCAATCAGTTATTCTGATTCCTTATCCAGTGCTATGTAACCCTCACGATACAGTCTTAGGTGTCCTCTCCTCTCTTATTCCACCCGTAACCTTTCCCTCTGCTTTGCTTCTTACCTTTCATTTTCCCCGCCAGCTCATATATTTTTCTTGGCTCAGCAGATCGTTTTTCCAGAGCTGTAAACAAACCACCTCTGCCCCAGTGGCCAGAGTCATCTGATTGAAGAAAGAGAAGATTTTCATCTATGGGAGGTAAAGTCCAGTCCCCAATTTAGAAAAACAAAGGCACACAAAAGGGACTTGTGGAAGAATGATTTTTCAAAGGGAAGAAACAAAATATCTTATCTCCTAGGAATATCACAGGTTGGACTTTCCAAATATGTTTATGTTTTCTGGAAGATATAGCTGGGGCCATCATAATAGGAAAGCATCTCAAAAATTAGTGTTCTCAATGAGCAAAATCTCTGTGGTGCATCTGTGATTCCTGGGAGATGACTGCGGAAGGACAGAGAGTAGACGGAACATTACAGAGAGAGTAGAAGCAATGGTTATGCAACAGCACACAGGCAAGGTTATAAAACAGCACACAGGAAAGGTTAAATGACTTATTCAAGCTGGTACTAACAAAGCTGCTTAGTATCTTAGCATTTATAGGCATTCATTCACACTACAAACGTTGGGTAGCATGTAGTACATGTAAGGCATTGTTCTAGGCACCAGAGTCACAGCAGCAAACAAGAAAAAACCCCTGCTTCCATGAAGTGTATTTTTAATGCAATGCAACAGTCAAATAAACAAATATGTAGGTAATATGTCAGGTGGGACAGGTGTGATAAAGGAAAATATGGGAGAAGGAACAGAGAATAACAGAGGGAGGATGGGGCCTGTTTTATATGAGGTAATCACAGAAGACCGCTCTGAGAAACAGACATTTGAACAACATTTGATGTGGTTATTTGGGAAGAAACGGTTTTAGGCAGATGAAGTAAAAAGTACAAAGGTCAAGCAAGGGAACGAGCTTGAAAGTTTGCTTTTTCTCAAAGGATTTGTTTGTCTTGTCAATGCTGCTTCACTTCACTCTCTTAAAAACCGTGTGCAGAGGATAAGGCAGATATTGTCCCAGTCTATGGATAAGGAAGTGGAAGTTGAGAGACTGGGTAACTAAACCAGGTAAACGAGAGCGCCAAGAGTGAAATGATTCTGGAATGTCTCCTGACTTTAAAATTCACACTCTTTTGACCGCGCAATACTACACTGGGACCACCACCCCTGGGTCAGGGTTCTGCTCCATCCTCCCCAGCTCTTGGCACCATAAGGATTGAGGCCCCCATCCTCAGCCCATACCACTTCTCGTACCTACGCAGTGCACGATGAGAGCATCCTCAGCCCCAGCCTGAGGGTGTGTCACATCACCACTAACGTACTTGAGGGAGGTAGCATCTGGGTCTTGGTAATCCAGCTCAGCAGAGCTCTCATCTTCCCCATTCTCAAGGTCCTCTGGCTCGCTCTCCTCAGAGGGCAGGCAGAAGGACTGATAATGGTTGGATTCCCACCAGGCCATCCTTTAGTAGGCCAGAAAGAAAAGGAAATTAACCCAGACAATCACAATTTCCCTTGGAGCACATTTTATACTGCTGTTCACAAACAATATCTGCCAAGTAGAAATGCAATTAGAAACTCACTCGGATTGAAGTTTTCTACTTATTTGTAAATAAACAAGTCTTACTGATTAGGCTAACTGCTTCCTGACTACAGTTCAATAATGAGCACTCACTGAATGTTCCTGTTTTTAAGAACATGACTAAAAGAGATTGTTCAAGTAAACTACTCGTTGTCAGACAGCTACAATAAAATCTTAAAATTTTCTGGTTTTGGCCAGGCAGAGTAGCTCATGCCTGTAATCCCAGCACTTTGGAGGCCAAGGCAGAAAGATAGCTTGGGCCCAGGATCTTGAGACCAGCCTGGGCAACACAGGGAAACTCTGTCTCTACAAATTAAAAAAAAAAAATTAGCCAGGCATGGTGGCACACACCTGTGTTCCCAGCTACTAGGGAGGTTATAGTGGGGAGATCACTGAGCATGGGAGATTGAGGCTGCAGTGAGCTGTGACCATACCACCGTACTCCAGGCTGGGTGACAGAGCAAGAACCCATCTCAAAAAAAAAAATTTCTGGTTTCAATGGAATGCATCTTCCCTGCCTTACGCACTGAGACTTTTCACTTACATAGAGGAAATGTTTTTAAAAAGTATTCTGTTACCAATAGGAACCAGCTTAAAAGAAATTTTCTGTATTTTTAAAGTGATGTTCAGCTGTGGTCTCACTATACAATAGTGACTCCTTCAACTGTGGTCCCCAGCTTGGTTAACGCAGACATACTTTTTCTTATGTTCAGCCTCTTCCTTTTGCCTCTTCTTCTCCTCTATCAGTCTCCTTCTCTTGGCAGCAGCTTCTTGTCTTTTCTTCTGTCTGTCCTCCAGCTCTTCTGGACTCAGGACCTGCTTCCTTTTGGTGGGTCCCTCCACAAGGCCTGGGATGAGAACCTAGAGGAGGAACAAGATCCATCACCAGGGTCAAGAAGACTCCTCCCTAAGTTTCATTATCTCTAATGCACACTGTACATTAGCAACATGCTTAATATTCCACAGAACACTGCATCTCCACCCACCCTGCATGGTGGGAACTGAAGCCAAAGCACTTGGAGGCACTGTTCATACTACACACTTCACAGGCACAGTGGTCAGGATACCATGCTGTAAACTCAGCCACAGCATTGGCATGGTTGAAACAGTCATTTTGATTCATTTCATTAGGAATAAGGTACTTCAGAAAAGTAACTTTTTTCCTTGACTAAAAGCATACCCTGCAGGATGCCACTTCACCCATTTTTAATGGAAATCTTTCTGCAATGTATTCTATAGCTTTTTTAAGACTATATTTCAACATCATGATTATCTTAGTGATAGCTAGCATTTAATGAACACATATGAACTGCCAAACACTGTGAACACTACATGTATCATTTATGATTGCCATCCTCTTATTGCCATAGGGTCATCATTACCAACAGCAGGATATGGTATTTTGGTATAATATAGGGATGCCTTTAGGGGTGACTTACATGGACAACGCTGCTTTCCCCTGCATTAAATCGTACAATATATTCTCTCCTTCGTAATGTTTTTTATGCTGACTTTCTTACATAGTGTTTATACTGGGGTATAGTTATTATATTAACATTTCAACAAACACATACTTATTTCTTGACAAATTATCCTAAGAGAAAAAAATGAGGCCAGCATCATTTTTTGGTTTGTTTTGTTTTTTTAGAATGAGAGTTTGGAAGAACAACTTTTAAATAAATTAACAGTTCTTACACTGCCTTTATTTCGGAGTGATCGGCCCTCTTGACTAGTTTTCTCCAAAAGGGTTTTCTGAAGGTTTACCAGTTGTTCAAATGATTTTCTGTCTTCCTTACTGGGCTCTTTAGAATAATCTTTACCTTCAAATAAGTACATATGATTTTCTAACAACATAAAACACAAAGAGAGAAATGTTAGATACCAAGGAAAAATAGATTAATGCTATTCAAAACAATAACTAGAGTGGACAAGAGAACAGCCTATCTTCTAAATGGGCTAAGTCTGGATGAAGGTTATTTCATTTCCCATCCCACTGACACTGAAGAATGTGGGTTCTACACGGGGATCCCATGTGTTTATTTTTCCAAGGGGAAAGCATGGCTTAAAGCCCTTTCGTTCATCCCTAGATGGTTTGTGAATCTCTGCTGGATTCCTCCATTCATTGCTCATTCATTCATTCCCAACTATTCCTCAGCACAAATCTCACTGACATTAAGATCATCTAATAAAATCTATACTTTTTTATTCCAAACACACTTTTAATATTCAACTTGGCAAATCTATGAGAGAATGAAGAATCACAAGAATAATCCCTTGGATTTACAATATTCTTTACAGATCTTGGCAAGCATCTTCATCCTGATCCTCACCACAATCCTGCTATAACTAATCCTACTTTTGAAAGGGAAAACTTTCTGCTCAGGCAGAAATTAAGGGACTCTGCAATTCTCACTAGAAAAGGCGGGATCTTCTGATTCTAAGGCCAGTGTGCTCTTTTCAGTATATAATTGTGTCTGTAGAAGGGTGGAGAGATAACAGGCTAGCAAATAATAATTGTGGTAATAACAATAGCAGTGAAGACAATAGTGTCATCTTGAATAGTACTTCATGCTGTCAGATCACTTTCACAACTATTATCGTGTCTGATTGTTCCAACTGTGTAAAAGAGTAAAGCAGGCATTAACAGGACCATTTTACAGATGAGAACACAAAGGCTCAATGAGGTGGAGTGATCTGCCAACATCATGAATCAAGTGATTAAGAAAAGTTAGGACCAGCCAAGACTAGCAACCACAGATAGGTAAGATAATGATTCAATAGGGAAGCATCTTTAGTAGCACATGTTACCAAATAATGTATTTTCACAACATTTGTGAAATCCGCTATAAGTATGTTTTCCCTAGAGAGTATGAAAGCAAAACATTTTCATTCTCAAGAGATCAATTGCTTCACACTTGTACCCAGATCTAACCAGCTGTAATTCTAATTGGCATTTGCTAATTAGATCAGCAGGGGGCTTTCAATGAGGCACTCTATCAACAAGCAGAAAAAAATAGAGCTGAGAAGTGTCAAATATGATCAACATATGTAGCTTCATACTGCATGTGAGTCTCAACTTCCAAACATGCTTTTTAAAAAAAAAAAACCCTGGCATTCAAGATAAAGCAACCCTGTTTTTTATTTAATTCTGACTGGGGCCACGTTAATTACCAGTCTTTCCTATCCACTTACATTCTTAGTAATCATGCTCCCTATCTTCACTCTGCCATCACAAGCCTAGACGCGCATCTCTGTCCTACCAGGATAATCATTTACCACAGAGCAGACCCATACCCATTCATCAAAGAGAAAAATCCAAAGTTTAATACAACTGGGGATTTTTCCTGGCAGTTGGACTGTCTAAAAAAAGTAAAATTATTTTAGGCAGTTGGATTGACTGAGAAATATAATTATCTTTCTGGAAAAGAGTGTGACTTTATTTTGTTCTAGTAAACGTTAGGAAAATAAGCTGAAATTATCTGGATCAGTACAGAACTGAGTGTAAGTGTTGCTATTTAATATAATCAATTATAACTTAAAAATATGATCACATGCATCTATTCTCTCACTTGAAACCACCAAGCGACAGTTAAAGGAATTTTTAAAAAGATATATGAGGCAATGGTGGATGAAAAAGTTCAATAACCTTTTGGAAAATGCAAAGTAGCTGGAGGGATAATGACAGATTAAGAAGAGCCATGGAAACAAAACACAGGTGCCTAGCCAAGGGCTCATTAGGAGTCTAGAGACCCTCTCAATCTCCGAAGAGCTTAAGTACAGAGTACTGCAAAGCGGGGAGCTGAGAGAAGATGTACACCCCAAGGAGCAGGAGTGCTATGAGCCCTTGACTCACCCTGCCTTTTCAGTTTGAGCAACCAGATGAACTCCATTCTCACCTCTCCCAGGGAAAATACTAGAGGATTAGTCTCAGGAGAAAATGGGCTGCCCAGTGAAAAGATGTCAAATATGGATCAGGGAAGGTGCCCTCCACGTAAAAGCTGACTCGCCAACCAGGAATAAGGCCCAAGGCCCATGCCCCTGCCCATGCCAGAGCGGCCATCAGCTTTGTGGCACTTCATCAGCACATGTGATCAGACAGCCAGGGAATACCAGACAGTTGGGGAAACTATCAATGAGAACAAGAGACCCCCAAACAAGTTTTCTTTTTTAGAAAAAGAGGTACCATAGTGACTACAGCTAATGATGACATACTGTATTCCTGAGAAATACTAGGAGGGTGGATGTTAAGTGTTCTCACCACAAATATATTACCATATGAAGTGATGTATGTTCATTAACTAGATTTAACGATTCCACAATGTACGTGTGCTTCAAGAAATCATGTTGTACATGATAAACACAATTTTATCTGCAAATTTCAATGAATAGATAAATAAACAAATATATATATATGTGGTTTTTTTTAAAAAAAAAGGAGAAGTAAAAGTCAATGCAGTGGGAAGAGAAATACTTTTTAAAAAGATATAATAAATATCCTCCTCCCTGGAATACATATTAAAAAGCCATAATAAATGTCCCCAGAGAAGACAGTATGTCCTTGAAATGAGAACAGAGTACAATTAAAACAATAAGCAGAGAACAAGAAAGAGTTCTTGAAGAATACGAACAAGATATTTTTATAAAGAATTTTAAAGTAAAACATAAAAAAAGTCAAAAAGCAGTTTCCTGTAAAACAATGCCAGCTGCCCAAATTCCAACTTTTCCACCTATCCTACAAAAACTATACAGATCAACAAGGAGAACAAAGCCGCCCCAATCCATGCCTACTACACTAGGAGTCAGAAAATACTACACACTTCAACTTATGGAAGTAAGAGAAATGAACCCCCAAAACCAGCTGAGCCAGCTCCAAAGCCCACACTAAAGTAGACAGTCAGGCAGAGACTATGCAGAGGAGGGGGCAGGGGGGTTCCGGAAAGGTCAGAGATAAAATTTACCCGCAAAAGAGGGTCACTATCCAAGTGGCAAGATAATGAGGATAGGTCTGAGACCTGGTGGATCAGAGAAGTGGCTACTAAGGAACTGAACGGAAGGGAAGGTATAAAAACACATGCAGCCAGGAATTTGGGGAGGCATTGCTTCTGGCAGGAAGAGAGAGACAACTTAGAAGTGGGGAGACATCCTTTGACAAGTTTGTGGCAAAAAGAAAGAGAAAGCAAGTGACGGAAATTCACAGTCCTATAGAAACAAAAGAGAACTGCAAAACCAGAAATCATGCCACTACCTCTACCCAACATGAAAAGGAGCTACCATCTAGTAAAGAAACAGCACTACTCTCTATTATTGAAAGAAAGCACTGGTGAATTAAGAAGCCTAGTAAGACTCCCAAACCTCTCAACCCAGTCCATATTGAATCTCTGCTGCAGCTGGTCCAGAAAAATAAGTCATTTCAAAATAACTACAAGATGCCAGGGAATGCCTTTACAAAGTTACCATGTGAAAAATTACTTCAAGTCAGAAATTTAAATACTCAGAATAGAAAAGAAGAAAATGACAAATGCTGACCAAATCGAGAAAAGAAAATTTAAGAGAAAGGCAACCATCTCCTACATCTCATGGCGTATTGTGAAAATTAAATGGAGAAAGCACATGACAAAGTCCACACTATTGATGAACACAAAGTAAATGCTCAATGTTAGCTGCAATGTAACAAACAAGTAATTCTCCTGTTTAGAAGAGGAATGACTATGTGCAGAGCATCATACCAAGGATGGTAGAGGCTTCACTAATAAACAAAGGAGAAGATGCTTGCAACCAAGGGAGGAAAGCGACAAATTCAAAGCCTTAAGATTGATACTATCACAAACATTAATACTATGATTTTGGTTCACAGTTCAGCTACAAGGGAAGAGCCACACATAGTTCCAGTTAGTATGGGTACAGTTCTTGTATCAAGCAAGTCTTAAACAGTGTGCCCAAGATGACAATAGGGTAGGGTAGAAAAAAGATGTCCCAGAGAGCAGCATCCAAAACTTTCCATGGGGACGTGAGCTCTAGCTTGGGGTGGTTGTGCCATTTGCTCTGCTCTAATCTCCGACTTACTTCCTTCCTCTTGCTCTCTTATCCCTCCTTCTGCTGCAGGCAAGGCATCAGAGACCCACTGGCCATCTTTTGTTTCTCCCAGGATGGACTCCAGGTCTATTTCATCCATGGTACTCCCCTCAGAGGCAAGCAGTTTATCCAAACCGAATTTGAGTATCTCACTCAACTTGAATAGAGGAAACAAAAAAGTCCAGTAAGTTCTCATGAAAAGAAACATTAGGATATCAGTGATTGGCTAAGTGGATTAACGACACCAGGCACAGTCCTTCTCTAATGAACAGGCAGCCTTTCTGCTGTCCCCATCATAGATGGTAACAACCAGGGACATTTTATAGTTGGGAGGATGGGTAAGCAGAGAGGTGATAAATGATTATCGGAGGTACTGACTTTGACAATTCTGCATAAAAACAAAAAAATATATATAAGCCTCCAATTTTTTTTGAAGAATAACAGTAATTTTCTGCATTTTCTACAGCACCTCTCCCTGACTCTTTTTCATAAGCATTCCCAGCAGCCACCTGAGGTCAGAGACCCTGTTAGCTACTTTCCGACCTCTCCACTGCCAGACTCCTTAGAAAGGGAAGGTTACACTGGGAACTTTACCTCTACCATGAACTGACTCCTTTTCTTTGGCAATTTGTTTTCCTAACGCAGTGGTCTATGGAAAACACCTTGGCAAAGACCAGTAACAACTTCTAACCACCAGACCCAAAGGCCTTTCCTCTGTTTGAATTTTTCTGGATGTTCCTCTGGCATTGCACTATCCTGTTTCTCTTCTCTCGTCCCTCTCTGGAGTACTGTCAGCCTATTGCCTATGGCTGTAGGAACCACACAGAAAGCATAGATCATTTTTCCTGGCTTTCACTTGCTACTTCCAACTTTGCACCTCCCTAAGTACTAACGCTGAGATCCTGACCCAAGGTGGATTCCAACCTTGGGCCCTTGTTCTCATCTTGCCCTTTTAGACTGGGTTAATTATCTCTAGATCGTCTATTTCGTGAGTAACTTGGAAATCTTAAGGTATTCTGTAATCGCTTGAAAAAACAATACACAGCTCACTTAAGTATGAATGTACCTAGATATATTTATATTTACCCTCCATATACATAACCAGGATGACTGGCTTTGGCAGCTGGTACCAAGAATAGTAGGGAATCAACTATTTATGATAAGAATTAGTCTATACTGGGACTCTTCCTTCAACCCCCTTGTACTTATGCTCACCTCCTGGCTCTCCCTTGTTATTGCTCACTTGCAATGTGTCTTAGTCATTAAGGAAATTACATGTGTTTTTATGAGAAGCTGTATATTACAGTAATTAAGGTCATGTGCTGGGAGGTTACAGAGTGCTTGGATAGGAATCCTAAATCTGAATAACCTTGGGCAAATTACTTAAGATGGGGATAAAGATAGTGTCTATCTCATCCTGCTATTATTCTTATTTACTGAAACAACTGGAAAAGAGCACTTCAGACAACACTCAGCACACAGCATCCAGTAAGTGTTCACTATACTTGCATCTGCCTGCCTGTTTCTACTGTGTCCTCCCTGCAGGATAAAAAACCCGTTTCCTTCTTTCAGGCCTTCAGAACTCCATACCTACTGCTTAGATTTACCAAATCAGAACCACATCTTTTACTTTTGGTTTTCTGGTATTAAAAAAAAAAAAAAAAAAAAATCCACCAGGCGCAGTGGCTCATGCCTGTAATCCCAGCACTTTGGGAGGCCAAGGCGGACGGATCACAAGGTCAGGAGATCAAGACCATTCTGGCCAACATGGTGAAACCCCGTCTCTACTAAAAATGCAAAAATTAGCTAGGTGTGGTGGTGCATGCCTGTAGTCCCAGCTACTCAGGAGGCTGAGGCAGAACTGCTTGAACCTGGGAGGTGGAGGTTGCAGTGAGCTGAGATCGCGCCACTGCACTCCAGCCTGGAGACAGAGCAAGACTCCATTGCAAAAAAAAAAAAAAAAATCCCCTGCTTTCCTTCTAGACAAGGGCATCAGGTTATCACCTTTGCTTTTGGCAACCACAAATAACTCATAGCATCTGCTTGGGGAAGAGATAAATCAGACATTAGAGTCAGAAAGTAACTTTCCGATAACCATGAGCTGGGCAGTAAGTCCAATAGAGTCCCTTTCAGCCAACAGTCCATGTTCCCACTAGTATGTGGCCCCATGGGGTGGAAGTATGTCTACACCTTTCACAGTGATGTGTCCACATCACAAGATACCCCGCACTGGACCCCTGGAGCTCCCTCCACTGGGAGAGTGCAAACAACCTAAGACATCCTTCCTCCTCTAACAAGAGAATGTGGGCCTTCTGAGGCTCTGTCAGTTATCCCTTCACCATGCCCAGCAGTGCCCTTCTCTCTCTTAAGGTTCTATGAAGAACTGTTCTGTGGAAAACTGCATTTAAGGGTATCTACAGCATACCTCTACCTCTCTCTCAAGCTTTCATCTCACATTTGCAATTGTCTCTTAGACAATGTGAAAACAAAACGTACAGCCTGCCCTATCACCATTATGGTTAATTAAGCATGCATGTGACATAGAGTCAGCAACAAAAGGAAAGTCAGAAAAAGAAAAAAGCCACACTTACCCCCTAAGATAAACAAAGAACAAACAAATAAATAAAACCCAGGGTTACTCTTTCTAGTTCTAGTCCCAAAATTAATAAAACCTTGAGCCTTTCCTGTAATTGCTGACTCCCTAACAAAAACAACAGGATCCCTGACTTTTGCAACACTGATATGTAGAGATATGCATTGGCCTTTGCAGATATGGTAACCATGTGAGAAAACTGCTGTTTTTAAACCCATGCTCAGACTAATTACAAACTTAGTAACTGCTTCTAATATTGTGTAATTTTTTCTCTCTTAAACACTTCTATTTTTTGATAGACTAGTCCTTTCTAAGCCTACTCTATCTTGCAAACTTTTGCAAATAAAATTCTTTCCTTTTGTCTGAGTCTGCCTCTAACAATGGTTTATGTTTATATTGTATTGTTACTGCACACTCTGACTAAAGCCTAAATTATCCTTATCTTCCTAAAACTCTGCCCTACCTCCTATTTTCCTTTCTACTCTCCTCATCATAGGGCCTTAAAACCTCACAGACATCTTTGAGTTTTCTATCTCCCTACTGTTGAGACCCACCTCTAAACAGTAGCCAGCTCCTGTCCTTCCCTCTTTTGCAATGTTTCTCACACCAGACTCTCCCACTGATGCTGCCCTTGACAGACATTTATTACTCCCTTCATACCTGCATCTTTCTAGTATCCTGGGAGTTGGTCTCTTTGCATCCAGCCCCTCATCCTTAGGGCAAAAACAAAGGATCCAGGAAATATTATGAGTTCTAACTTTAACCCAAGGGCTGCTACAGAATAACTCTAAGTCCTCTTCCAAAAGAGAGCTCTAAAATTTTCCAATCCAGTGTCTGTCTCCCATCCAGTATTCCCTTCTTTAAGCAAATTACCTCTAGTTCTTGCACCCATTTTTTTCTATGGCACAATTTTGAATTCCTGATCTCATTCGCCCTCTTGTTAGTATGAAGTAATGTAAGTCACTGATCAAAGGGTCTGGGATTAAGAAGGAAGTACAGAATTAATTGTTATTGACTATGCTGAGTTCTTTATTTTAACTAATTCTCTTAATAGCCCTCTGATGTAACCCGTGGTGTCTTTATTTTTAGAAATGCAAAAAGAGTAGATCTAAGAGGTTAAGAAAGCTGCTCAAACCCAAACAGCCAAGAAGTGATGAGGCTTGGATCTGAATTCTTAGTTCCTACAGACCCTGCACACAGCCAGCACTGTGGCAGGTGTGAGGGAGGCCAAGAACAAATGTGTAGCTGGGGAGAGTGGCTGGTGAGTGCTGGTTCTTTTCATTCACATGCTTCTCTACAAAGGGTACTGGCAAATTCCAAAGTGAAGAACAATATATCATATCATACCTGGAGGTCAGCATCGGCAGAGGGTTTCTGGGCTCCCAGAGTAAAATGGCCTCCTTCTATGATCATGTTGGTAAGCTGCAGTTTGGAGGCTGCTTTCCTAGACACTATTTCTTCCACAGTGTCTCGGCCAATCAGTCGAATAACTTTAACAGACCTGGACATAAGTCAAATGAGGGTAGTGTGCTATAAAGGTCTGCAAAGCTGGGCAAAAGTATGCAAGGTAAATACATCTAAAAGCAAACAAAACCAAATACCATATTCAGGGTACAATGAAAGGGAGATTGGTTCATCTGGACCTGAGCACTTGTTAGAGGAACTTGCCCAAAATTCTCTCTGAACCATTTCAAGAGAGTCAAGGAAAGAATGATGGGGTAACCATGACTGGGATTCCTTATCTGTGGCCAAGCAAAATCTCTGGAAGATCAAATTATCCTCAAAGGGCAACATTTATTTTTTATTTTTTAGCTTCGCTCCATAGCCCCATAACCCCATTTTTTAACTGAGTTAGACCTGACTCAAGAAGGATGAGTTAAATGACTTCTAAAGTTTCCTTCTAATTCTTTCACGGTTTGATTTTGCTCTTTCCAATAAAGTCAGTCTGGACTGATAATGTGACCCACCCAATACTACCCTAGGAGTCAATAGCACAGACGGGCTAAAACCTGGTGGTCTTTCGGCTTCCAGTGTGGGACTGTCGCCAGGACTATATTCTTCACCTTTCTCACAACCCAGAACTGCCGCTGGGCAAGCCAAGGAAGCAGAAAAAAATCACTTACTTGTTTTGGCCAATTCGATGAGCCCTGGCAGCTGCTTGCAAGTCATTCTGAGGATTAAAGTCACTGTCAACAAAAATCACAGTATCTGCCGCTGTTAAGTTCATGCCAACTCCACCTGAAAACAATGCAAAAAGGAACATCATCAGCAGCACACAGAAGAGGAGCTAGAAAATAAGCACGAGGCTAGAGTGGGTCAGACTGATACACTGAAATCGGTCAAAACAATTGGCTTCAGCCTTCAAATGGACCCACACCCCCAACTCCAGAGCCTTGTTCTAGCAGTGAGAAGTGCTACCTGATCTCTTACTGCCTAAAGGGAAAATTTTTATGACTGAATGAAACAGAATGAGCAGAGCAGGGGCAAGTGGCAAAAGTGGATACTTAAGTCAGTGCCATGGAGCCACTTTTTCTCTTCTGCTGAAAAACCTTGGTTAGGTTTTGATCAGAGTAGTCTGAGGAAAAGGATGCGTGCTCTTTCAGAAAACAGATCTAAATATGAGAGGTCTGCAGTGTGCACTGTCAAGAGAAGAGCGCCAAATGTCTCTCGCAAGTTACAACTAGGAAGAAAGATCTCTGACAAAAAGTTAATGAATGAGAAGAGGGGATGATATTCTCCTCCTGAGCAGAGTGGGAAACCACCTCCCTCTGATGAGGGAACACTCCAGTGAGTCTTTTTTGTACTTGTTTCCACATTAATCAAAGAGAAAGTAACAAAACCAGCGGCAAGACAAGAACCCTCCACGGAACAACTCGCTGGTCTGTCTTCAGTGCTGCAGGAAGAGAGCTGAGGAGGTACCTTGAGTTACAGGAATTCATTAAGAGGACCATGAAGGTACATTGCAGCCTTCTCTTTCATTAATGTGGAAACAAGTACAAAACCGACTCCCTCTTGCCAGGGTCGTTAGAGCTTGTTGCTGAAACAAGCAAGCCTGAAAGGGCTTGTTCCATGAACCTGAATTAAGGACTAACTTTTGAGAAGGACTACTGACCATAAGCTGGATCTCCAGACAAATCAGGGAGGAATCTTCTAATTGAAGTCTTCGTATCAAGTTGAAGTTGGAACAAGGAGGTAATCATGACCGATTACTGAGAGATGCTAAATTACGCCTAATAATAATGATAATGTCACTTATGCTGTGCTTACTACTTGCCAGGCATTATTCTAAGCACTCTCTCTGTATTAACTCCTTTAACCCTCACAACAACTCTGTCGGGAAGTTGAGTAGTTGCTACGATTATCCCCACTTTATAGATGTTGAAAGGGAGGGTGAGGGACTTCTCTGAAGTTGCAAGGCTAGAAGGTGAAAGAGCCAGGATTCATTCCCTTGCAGTCTGGGTCCAGAGCCCGTGCTTTTATCCACTGTACTGTAATACTTTTCAAGCGCTTATTTCATTTTAAAATGTGTTCCACAAAATTATCTCCTTGAATTCATGTTGTCTAAGTGCAGCTCTTCTTCACTGAGGGGTGAGATTTTTATAAATAAGCTCCACCCACACCCATGAATAGGAACATATTCATGAGCTATCACTGCCATCTGGTGGCAATATGATTCAATCGCAGAAATACTTCAAAGTTGGAAGGAAACCTGTTAAATACATGAAAATACCGCAAAACTACAGCAAAACTGTGATAGCAAACACAACAGTCAGTGTTTGGAAAAGGCTAATATCCAGGACAGCTTCAGCCCCCAGAAGATCTACTCTGAGTCCTCCAAGGAGATTAACTGAAAAGCAGAGATGTCTTTTTTCCTAATTTTAGACATTTCAGACATAATGCTGCTCTCTGATGATGACATCATTAAAGCATAAATAAAACTGTCTTCCTGACAGTGATGATGCACTGCCTGATTCTTTCAGTTTCTCCTGAGACTAACCCCGAGGCAACTGATCACATGAGAAAATGGCTGAGATTCTGTGTGCAGTCTATGACCTTGGAAGACTGAGGCCAAATGACTATGTTATTAATTTTATTAGTGAGATAAACACAGGTGAAATAATCTCCTTATAATCAAAAATTGTATCTAACACTTCTTTCACATACCCTTATAGTACTAGGCATTTATAAAGCTTTCTAAATAAGACTGAACTCTCTTTTTAGAAAAATATCAATCTGCCTTTAATAGTAGACACACATCCCTTTCATGTTCCTGCATGTACTCCATCCAGATTTATGTCTACAAAACTAAGATAATGAAACTAGGATCCTATGAGTTCAAAACTAAGGTCAGCTTGCTCCAGGACATGAGAATAATTTCTTATTTTATTTTTAAGATAGAGTCTCATTCTGTCACCCACCCTGGAGTGCAGTGGTGCAATCTTAGCTCGCTGCAACCTCCGCCTCCTGAATTCCAGTGATTCTCTTGCCTCAGCCTCCCTAGTGGTTGGGATTACAGGCACGCACCACCACATCCAGCTAAGTTTTGTATTTTTTTTTTAGTAGAGACAGGGTTTCACCATGTTGGTCAGGCTGGTCTCAAACTCCCGACTTCCAGTGATCCACCCACCTCGGCCTCCCAAAGTGCTGGGATTACAGGCATGGGCCACCATGCTGGCCTCTTTCTTTTTTTTCTCAGACACCACAGTGACTTAGAGAATCATTTCATCTCCAAGAGCTGATTTCAAATTATGTAACATATTATGAAAGCACTCTAACTAGTAAAGCATTACAAATGTCATAATATTCATGATTTAAGTCACATATGGACAATGTCATAAATAATTCTAAAAAGTTGGTAGTTTCAACATAATCACATTTTTAAACAACTAGATTTTTGTTAAGCTTTTCAACACTATTCCAGAGGAATAGTCCAGAGGAAGGACAACTAGCAGACAAATTCACGGTTGGGAAGAAGAGCTACTTCCACTGAATGTAAATGAAACATTCCACAAAATTACAGAAACCTTTCAGAACATTCCCAGGTCAATGGTCAAAGCAGATTAAAATTACTTTCCAATAACCCCAGGTTTCAGCCTTGCTTCTTTGATGAGATGACAGTTTGGACAGGGTGGAGAGAAAAGAGCACCATGCTTGAAGTCCAGTACCTTGTTTTACATTCAATAATAACTTCACGGCCGGGCGCGGTGGCTCAAGCCTGTAATCCCAGCACTTTGGGAGGCCGAGACGGGCGGATCACAAGGTCAGGAGATCGAGACCATCCTGGCTAACACGGTGAAACCCCGTCTCTACTAAAAAATACAAAAAAACTAGCCGGGCGAGGTGGCGGGCGCCTGTAGTCCCAGCTACTCGGGAGCCTGAGGCAGGACAATGGCGGGAACCCGGGAGGCGGAGCTTGCAGTGAGCTGAGATCCGGCCACAGCACTCCAGCCTGGGCGACAGAGCAAGACTCCGTCTCAAAAAAAAAAAAAAAAAAAAAAAAAAACTTCACCTTTCAGAGAATTAAGGAAAAAAGTGTACTAACAGTTGGGATATAATAGTACTCTATTATCCCTCATTTGTCTGTTTCAATCAATGCCTTTGCAGCCTACCTGCCCTAGTACTCAGGAGAAAAACGAAAATGGGCTGCTGTCCAAAGTTCTTAATGGCCAAGTGTCTCTCTTCTCCTCTCACAGAACCGTCCACACGCTCATAGCTGTAGCCTTTTCAGAGAGAAAGAAAAACAGAAATCTTAACCCTTTTCAAGTAGTCTTTGGGGAATAAAAAATTAAGCCCAAAACCAAAGGCCAATTTTGTCCCTTTGCATATACAGGCATGACCCTACTTTAAGCAAATCCCATGGGAAAAATTTAAACTAACAGGGACAATTATCATTTTACAAAAGAACTCACCAAAACATACTCCTCTGGATTTTTTAAGTACATGCAGTTGAAGTCGTCGGCATTCACGGAATTAATACTCAGTTTTGACTATTCTCAAGCAACCCTGAGCATCTATCCTTATGGTAGTTACAATTTTGCTGAGACGTAATTCTTATGCAAACAGAAGACAAGTGCTTGGAGGCAGGTGAGTGAGCCCTTCTAACCGCCCAGCAATCTGCCTTTCAAAGACGCTTTAAGAGTTCACCACCTGTCTCTGTGCATCCATGTGTGGAAGGGGAGCTACAAGCTCAGGCTGTCTGTGCATCTGGGGGCCCCTCAATAGCCAGTGGCATGTGCCAACGGCATTTCTGCAAGTGTCCGCTGGACCAGGTATACTGCGGAACTCAAGACACCTGGTCTGAACTACTTTTCTAAATTGTAAGGTCTGGAGCTGATACTTATTCAACACTGGGCTCAAGATCAACTCATATTAGAGGCTTTTCTCATCATCTCACACAAATCTTATTACATATTAAACAGACTTCCCAGGTAATAACCAACATTCTTTATTGTCTATATAGAAAAAGTTGCTCTTACTTTTCCCCTGGCTTATCTGGTATCTCTATAATTTCAATCTTCGCCTTTTCACTGATCATGAATAAGTGCCCAACTGTTGAGGTGAATGTTACAAGACACTAAAAGCTCTAGTCACCAAAACTTTATCACACATTTTCAAAAACACGACATTTCCACAACATTTGCTCTACAGTCCATAATTTTAAACCACGTGACTGACGGGAAAGTGGGTGTTTACTTCTGCCCACGTGCCTCTTCTCTGCTGTCCATTCTTGCCTTCACACATCACTCTCCTCTCGCCTTACTTTTGATTTTTTGGTTCTGAGTAGTGTTCTCACCCTGCTTTCCTTTGTAATATTCTCATATCCCATATTCTTCTTCATGAACCTATCTGGACTATTAAGTCTAAAAGAGCCTTAGGTAATGTAGTGGCCAAAAGGTGTCACCTCTGTAATCCATATAGTCTTGGAGAATATCCAACATCTGGGTCATTTGGGAGAAAAGTAAAACCCGATGGCCCCTGGCAAGAAAAAGAAAAGGAAATACTGCCAAGTCTAGTGGTATTTAAGGTCAGTTTCCCTCAGGCAAAATTTACCAAAGAATACAAGTTTATAAATAAATACCAAAGTAGAAATATAAATGGCATATGACTTATAGACTGCCTCAGAAACTCCAAATGTTTTCTATGAGAGTGCACCTCCACAGGTAGCTGTATCCCTCAGAGCAGTCGTCCTCAAACTAGAGTGGAGATTATTCCCAGGGGACATGTCAATGCAACAGGGGATATAAGCCCTAGAATAAACAAGGTGCCTCTTTCTGGAAAGTCACTTTGCTCAGTGGAAAGAAATATAAGCTTTCACTTTAGTAGCAAAATAAATACAGATATGTGAAGAGTAAAATGCAAAATTCAAACGCACAAAAAAAAAAAAAAAGAAAGAAAAACTGGAGACTCTGAAGAAAGCTGTGGTTAGTCATCTACAACCCTTCCCTGTCGGGGGTGTAACGTTACTATCTTCTCATCTACAGCTATATGGGTTGAAAAGTCTGAGAAGCATTACTTTAGAGAAGCAAGGGGTAAGTGACGTCTCATCTTTCATAATACCTGAGAAAATTTTTATATAGTGAACGGAGAGAAGAAAGGAGGAGGCAAAATGATGGAGTAAGTCAAGAACAAAGTCAGGCTTAGAGTCCCTTGTTACTTGCTGTTATTTTAAATGTGCATAAACAAAGAAGCACAGCACTGTCAAAACAACATTCTCATTATAAAAACTTATTTAATCTGAGCTTGCAACAAGTGTAAGAGGAACAATTATGGGAAACTCTTTCAAGATTCAAGCCCCAAATGGGTAGAGAAAGCATTGAACCTGAAAACCTCAATTCTAATCTCATTTCTGCCATTTGTTGGCTGTGTGACCTTGGGCAAGTCATATAACCTTTTTGGGTCTGTGAAATAAAAAACTGGCCAGAAGGCATTTATAGGTCCTTCTCCAACTCTAACATACTTAAATGGCAGATATATGAGAACCAATTAAATACAGTAAGACATTAAATTATTTAACTTGCACATTCCTAAAGTTGAGCAATTTTGCCAAATCCAAAGTTTTATAATTAGTTCAGCCCATACCTAAGACAGTCATCCCAAAGGGATAATTCTGAAACCCATGGGAATCTGGGCTTTTCCTAGACTCCTCTAGAAAGACAGAACTCTGGTGACTAGGAGGATTAGGCATCAGCTGAAGACATGGCTGCTGAACACTAACTAAACCTGGTCTTTTTTTTTTTTTTTTTTTTTTTGAGATGGTGTCTCACTCTGTCACCAGGCTGGAGTGCAGTGGCGTGATCTCGGCTCACTACAACCTCCGCCTCCCGGGTTTAAGCGATTCTCCTGCCTCAGCCTCCCAAGTAGCTGGGACTACAGGCACAAGCCACCATGCTCAGCTAGTTTTTATATTTTTAGTAGAGATGGGGTTTCACTATGTTGGCCAAGATGGTCTCGATCTCTTGACCTCATGATCCGCCCACCTAGGCCTCCCAAAGTGCTGGGATTACAGGTGTGAGCCACAGCACCTGGCTCTAAACCTGGTCTTCTAATGAGCAACTCATGTCTCTGAGAAAGTCCTTCAAGTTCCTCTTGAGTTTAAATCAAACCCCACAGGTTAACAAAAATGAATGTTTACTGAGCCTTCATTATGTGTCAATTCAATGCAAGTTACTAGCAGGCAACTATAAAAGAAATGCTCAGTGTTGTCTCTGTCCTTGTGGAGCCAAACAATATATAGTTGGAGTGATACGGTAAACATACGCCAATTAACCAGACAGCAGATTAAGGCAGCACATTGCCAAGTGCTGGATTAGGATCAAAGTGCTGTAGGAATTCAGGAAAGGAAAGAATGATTGTGGAAGGGGTAAGGTGGGGTGCGATAGAATGGGGTGGGAGTGTAGTCACAGAGAAGGCAGAACCTGATTCAGCGTTAAGAAAAAAAAAGAAAACTGGAATTGGCCTGAACAACTCAGTGAGTTCCTCAATAGTCAGGTCTTAACAGTCATTAGCTCAGAGCAGCAAATGTGAACCTACCCAGAATACAGGAATGCTAGTAGCTTATCCAGCAGGTGAAGCTTCCCACTGGCCTCAATCAGGTGGTCTCCAACTTCAAAAGGCTCCGGCTCCACACCTAGAAAAGAAAGAACCCACTCCCAGTAATGTGCCCTCAGTAAGGGCAGAAGCCAATAGCTAGGCTACAGGAAGAAAAGCCAAAAGCTCCTCATGTAAGTAGTTGTTTGCATGATGATCTCAGTCCTGTTTAACACCAATTACAGAGCCTGGCACATCCAACAAGCCTAATAAACATCTATCTAAGGAATAAAACCACTCTTCAGGAAACTGAGGCATAGGAAGATGCTAAAGGTCAAGGAGACCCAAAACTGAAATCTTGAGACTCACTGTATAAGTCAAAATGGCAGTCAGAATAACCTGGAGGGCTTCTTTCAAAACCTATGTGTTCCAACACCCCCTCCTCTTAAAAAAGTTCTCATACGCACCTACGTGAGATTTTGTACAATCTTTAAACAGTTCATAGCACTACTTGGCAGAGATTCCCTTAAAATGACTGCAGCAAGCCCTCTGTACTGATCCTATCTAGAGTCTCAGCGGCCACAGGAGTGCCTGCTCCAAGGGCTACCAATCAGGGAATCAAAAAAGCCCCAGTCTGAAGAAAAACAAAAACACCACACATCAAAATTCCTAGGATGCAGCTAAAGCAGTGCTCAGGGGAAAATGTACAGAGGTCTGTATGATGAAGTGGAAGCAACAAAGGAGACTGAGAAGGAGCAGATGGAAAAGATAAAGTATATCCCAGAAGCTGAGGGAGGAAAGTGCTTCAAGAAAGAAATGATCAACTGTGCCAAAGGCTTCTGAGAGGGTAACTGAAATGTGAACTGACAAATAACCATTGGTTGGGCAACAGGGAGATCATTAGTGAACCTGGAATAGTGGTGAGGAAAGGCTGACTGAGTCAGTTCAAGACAATGGGAAATCTAATCATGAAGAAATTATTTTTAAAAACCTAGATTATCATGCATTCCACAAAACCACTGGTCTTGACTCTTCATGTCATGAAAGAAAAAAAGGGGGGGAAAAAAACACTGAAGAATGTTTCCAGACCATAGAAGAAAAAAGAGACATGGCAAATGCAATGCAGGGTCTGCAGGGTCTAGGACTGGATCATGGATTTAACAAAAAAAAGAAAAACATACCCAGAAGGGATATTACTGGGACAACTGAAGATATCTGAACATGAACAATATACGAGTTAACACCAATACAGAGAAATTGAGAATAAACAAAGTAGACAAAGAAAGTATATGCAATTATTTTGAAGAATTTTGGTATGATTTGGCCACAGAAACATTACCAAAGAATAATGTGGGGGGAAAAGGCAGTGCCTCACCATCAAACAAATATGGGTGATCCACACACTTTCGAAGCTGGGACAAGATGTTCTGTAGTTTAACTTTCTTTGCCGTCTCATTTTCAAATGCATCTGAAATTTAAAAAGAGAGAGAGGGAAAAGAGACAGATGGCCTACTGAACAAAAAAAAAAAAACCAAAACCCTGGGTTTTTATAAATAACCGTAATCATTTCAATTATATCCCTTGAACCTATACTAACCTCCCAAATTTCACTGAATTGTATGGAGAATTAACAGCATGTTCACATAAAATTTTCTTAACCATTTTGTTTTAAGAAAGACCCTCCACTATAAATTGAACTCAGGAGTACTCTGTTACTCTTTAGCAAATTCTAAACGTTCTTTAACTGTTGTTGTGGTGTCAAGGGACAAAAAATGCAAATTGAGAAATTATTTCATTTCTATCTCTCCTTTGCCACTTCCAATTCCTCCCAGTGAGTTTGATTCAACAAAAAAGTTTTGCACTCTCTTAAATACAGCAGTTCCCCCTCATCCATGGAGAATATGTTCCAAAGCTGTCAGTGGATATTAGAAACCACGGATAGTACCAAACCCTGTATGTATTCTGTGTTTTTTCCCCATACATACATACCTATGAAAAAGTTTAATTTGGCACAGTAAAAGATTAACAATGACTCATAATCAAATACAACAATTGTAACAATATACCACTATTCACAATGTTACAAACAGAAGAGTTGTTCTTAGCAATCTCAGCATATAATTGTTTTTCATTTTTTTATTGAGAACTTTAACCGTTTTTGCTTAAAGGAAGCACTTTATGGCTTCTTTAGCATATCCAAAATGCAGGCATCACTACTCATGTGCTTTGGGGCCATTTGTAAGTAAAATAAAGGTCACCTGAACAAAAGCACTGTGATACCATGACTATCAGACTGATGACAGAGCAGGCTACTAACGCTGATGGCACGGATCCGCAGAACAAAAGGAGGATTCGTGTCCTGGGTGGAACAGAATGAGATTTCCTCATGCTACTAGCAACAGAGTTTGATTTAAAATTTATGAATTATTTTTGGAATCTTCCATTTAATATTTTCAGACTGCAGTTCAGTGCAGAACTGAAACCTTGGAAAGCAAAACTGAAAATGAAGGCAGACTACCCTATCTCACAGGGTAGGAGGATGAAAGGCATGACTGGGACACCTGGAATGTTTGCTTAATTACAGGCACTAAGAAAAACTGAGTGAGGGGAGAAAAGGAAATTTCACAACTGCAACAACCGAGGCTGAGTTAACATTTAAGAAGCTCCGCCACCGTCCCACTGTAGCTGACCATAATTATTCAGAATACAAAATTCCATCCCATATTCTTGGGATCATACAAATGAGTGTGATTATAAAATATTTTACTACATGAAATCACATCCTCATTTAGTTTCTAAATTGACAAGTGCCCTCTGATTACCTAGGTCTTTCATCAAAATGGCCTTGTAGTATTTCTTCTGCAATGCTGACATGCCATGGTATATCACTACTTCTGTCTTCTTGGGAAGCTCTGTAGCTACGTCAGCTTTCACTCGCCTCAGCAGAAACGGCTGCAAGAGTTTGTGCAGTTCACTTGCTACATAAGAAAAAAAAAAATACAAGAAGTGTCGGACAAAAGTAGAACCAAGGCAATGAACTACTAGAGAACTTAAAGGGATTTATTTTTGTTTCTCATTTCACACTTATTCTGCATTCTAGGCCAGTATGGTCATTTTTTATAGTATTTCTTCCTTCATTAGGATCTTCTTTTTTCTGGAATCAGGACTGGTTCTTAGCCCAAGATCTAGGAACACTCAAAATAACTTGATTCTTACTTATCTCGTTTGCACAAAGCTCTTTTGTTTCCAGAGTATTTTTGCATTTAATCTCATTGATCAGCAAAACAGCTTAGAAATTTCAAGTGAGAAATACTGTCCCCATTTTTATAGCTAAGTGAGGCTCAGAAATTAGGCAACGTATCCAAAGTCACACAGCTGGATGTGAATGTGGCCAGCATTCAAATTTGGTTGACTTAAAAATCCCTTATTCTTTCCCCAGGTGTCTTGAATTTCAAAAATTATTCTAAATTAGAATTACACTACCTTTAGGATTGCCAGATATGCAAATGGAAATACAGGTACCCAGTTAAATCTGAATTTCAAATAAATAATGAACAACTTTTTAACACAAGTGTGTCCCATGTAATACAAGTATGTCATGCATTTGACTAGAAGTCTTATATTTTATCAAGTAACCCAAAACATGGGAGTAATCAGAGCAGGTTCACCAGGTAATCTTCAGTCTGTGGTCTGGGGATTTTTGCTGTGAGAAGCCCCCTCAAATTCACACTTACCTAGTACATACAAACTCACTAGTTGGCATACCTCCCATCTGTTTTGAAAAATCATCCCAGGATAGTATCACAGGGATATACAGATAATCCTCCAACACAGAGGGGCAAAGATACAAGAACAGAAGACTACAACTCTTGGCTGTATGAATGAGGAAGGGTTCCCATCCCACAATTCTGGTTTTGGTGCAGCATTAAAAGAAATACCAGCGCTGTAGAATGCTGAACAGTAGTTTGGGACTATAGCACCCACATACTCTTCTCCCTCAGGAAGTGACATATAAAGTTAACAAAGTCTTTATAGAAATTACAAGTTGGGAAAAAAAAGTCTACAAATCAGCAGGCACTTTCTATTTCTTCCAAAAATGAACTAAAGAAGCTCTACTGCAAAATCCCATAGCAAACAATTAAGAGAGTCATGAATAGCAGACAACTGGGAACAACATGTGTGATCTAACGTCTCCCTAATATCTGCAGCTCTCTGTCTCCCTGGAAGGTGTCCCTCTGGTCATCAATTCTCCTTCTTTTGTACCTATAACCATTATGCATGAGAATGGTTTCTGTGCCAAGACTTCTTGGGGATGATTTGTTGGAAAGGAACTTGCCTGACTCAGACTCTTTCTCAATATCCTGGTAGCGTTGAACAAAATCTCCCACCTCTTCCTTGGAAAAGAGATCAGGCTCCACAAAACTGAGGAGGGAGTAGAGCTCTTGGAGGCTGTTCTGGATGGGAGTTCCGGTCAACAGGAGACTGAAGACCACTGAGAACTCAAATACACAAATAAATAAAATAAAAATTCCGTAACACTGGAATGCAAGGCTGAGTTACCCCATCACAACCTTTACCCACACAGAGAGAGGCATGATTCAATGGAATGACCAAGGGGACATGAAATCAGATGGCTCAGGTTCAAGCTGCATACTAGCTGTTTGATGCAGGAAATAATACCTCTTCAGTTTCAACTATAAGAAGGGGATAATAATCCTGTGAAGAAAATACTGTTATATGAGGAGGTAATAACGCTTTGTGAATTCTGAAGTACTGCATGAGGATTTAATATGGCTGTTATTATTCAATTTATGTGGGGATTCAAACTATGTGTTACTACCTGTGTGGGGGAGTCTACTGAGGTATCTGAGACACAATGCACATGCTCATGCAGTTTGAAAACCCAACACTACAGCATCAGGCCCCACCACTGAAAGCAAGAAGTAAGATTTATAATAGGAGGCTGTCCTTTTATAAAATTTAATGGTGCGTCAGATGCAAGATGTCAAGATTTCTGGATGTTTCTGGACATTGGACGACAGAGAATCTCAAATGGAAAAAAAAAATGTTCTTAAATTTTGAACAAGAGAAGAACATCAAGAATAAGAGACAGATGAAGTAGGTGGTTAGGAAAAAGAAGAAAAGATATTCGGTCAAGCGAAAGATATTCTCTAAGCTGACATTCACGAGAACTTACACCAGTAGAATTAAATAATACATCAAAAGGGGGAAGCCACATCTTGACATCTTGAGTATATATATCATTTTTTTTCTTTTGTTGAGACAGGGTCTTGCTCTATAACCCAGGCTGGAGTACAGTGGCATGATCTTGGCTCACTGTAACCTCCTCCTCCCAGTTCAAGTGATCCTCCCACTTCAGTCTCTGCAGTAGCTGTAGCTAACAGGCACTTACCACCACACTCAGCTAATTTCTTAATTTTTTTGTAGAGACAAGGTCTCACTATGTTGCCCAGACTGCTCTTGAACTTCTGGGCTCAAGTGATCTTCCTGCCTCGGCCTCCCAAAGTGCTGGGATTACAGGTGTGAGCCATAACACCCAGCCTGTTTTAAATGTCAAAACATAGTATGTAAATGTGTATATATACGCACATATATACACATATATACAAACACATGTACATACACAAGTGTACTGTATTTTGATATTTAAAATAATATACATTTGACTTCTTAAATATTATATGCATATATACACTACTTTTTGGGTGTATACACACAGCAAAGATTATGGCAGCATATACACCATTAAAGTGTTAATGTAGGGAGTAGGATTACTGGAATATTTTCCTTTTCTTCTTGTCTTTCTATATTTTGATTTGGAGGGGGTCATAGAAGACACTGCTTTTATAATATAAAAAATGATAAATGAATAACACAATCAATGAAAACATACGTAAACAATTTTTTTTTTGCCATCTCCCTTTTTTGTTTCTTTTTAAATGTCTAATCAATGTCTACACATTCATGCTTGTTCTGCTTGTTAGGTGATGTTTTTGTAGTATTTCAAGTATGGGAACTTGTCAAAAGAAATGTTTCCAAAAATCAATTCACATTCTTACAATATGTGTTCACCAAGTAAAGAGCTGAAGTAAATGAAGGCTGTGAGGTCACAAAGGAAACCAAGGCTGCTAGTCATTACAGGTAACTTAACCTATGACACAAATTAACATTTTGATTCAGTTAGGTCCATTTTGGGATCAAAATTATAACCGGGTAAAGATTAAGAGACTATCTCTATTTGTAAATAGTATTTTGTAAGCTTTTTTCTGTGTGTATAAAATACTTTGCAAACATTTTCCATGTTATTAAATATTCTTCTACATAATTGTTCTTGGTAGCCTTACCTTTTGCAAATGCACTGTGTGAATGTGGCATAAATTGTACAACCAATTCCCTATATTTCATATTTAGGTTGCTTCCAACTTTTATAAACTGAAAACAATATTAGGGGGAAAAAAAAAAAACAACCAACAGCAGTATCCCCCTCCCCATCTCTCAGCCCAATAAATAAATGTATTTTCTTTCCAACCAACTAGTTATCTGCAACCCAAGCCTCATCTAAAAAGGAATGCTTAGATGACCCAGAACCATTTCTTCACTTAATCCCTCTGAGCCTTAGTTTCCTTATGAATAACAAGAAAAGGCTCTGGGGCCAGCAACAGAGCTTAGCTTCCCCGCTCAATGTCCAGGTTCTTTTACTATGCGTGCTTCTCTCCTCCCATTGTAAATTAGTAAACTGGCACAGTAGTTTATGAAGTCATCTTTTATAAGGTTAGATGCCAGGATATGACAACTGCTATGGATTGAATGTGTTTCCTCCAAAATTCAGGTGTTGCCAATGTGATAGTATTAAGAGGTAGTGCCTTTAAGAGGTGGTTAGTTCATGAGAGCTTTTCCCTCGTGAATAAGATTCAGGCCTTAATTTAAAAAAAAAAAAAAAGTGTCATGCAGCATTTGGATAGCTTGCTCTTCTGCTCCCTCTTGCCCGTTCACCTTCTGTCACGTGAGGATGCAGTTAAGAAGGTTCTTGCCAAATGTTGGCACCTTGATTTTGGACTTCCCAGCCTCTAGAACGGTGAGAAGTAAATTTCTGCTCATATGAATTACCCACTCTGTGAAAAACAGACCAAGACAAGCTCTCAGAAGGAGATACTGTTAAAAGTCCCTACAAAGAAGGCAAAGGACACCAGGGGTAGAGGGGGCCCCACCAGGGGACAGTAACCTTTGAGACTGGGCTAATAATACACAGTGATCATATCTACATTAAGACTCTAAAAACTGCAACTTTTAGGCCAGTAAATATAGAATTCGTATCTAAGACTTTCCTCCAAATGACCTTTAAATTTATCAATTGGTTTATTATAGGACAAGGAACAAACTTCAATTATCATCACAGAAATTAACATATAAGGTCTCATCAATGAACAAACCTTTACCAAGTCAGTAAGAAGAAGGGTATTTCACATTGCACTGACTCCTCAGAAAAAAGGACCAATCTAGGCTACAATGATATTTCTCATCTACTTTGCCAGAATGATGCAAGAGATCCAGAGAAAGGAATGAAAGCAAGTGTATCATGCTCAAAAGTAGGACAAAGACAAGAAACTGGAGGTAATATTCAATAGCATGTAATTGGTCTCTTTATGACCCCAGGTGAACTATCAAATTTTTTCAACAGGTGAATTGAGGGGAGGGGTACATGTCTTGATATATCTACTATTGCACAGAGAAGAATCATAAGATTTTTTAAAAGAAATTGTCCCTTTGAAGATGTTCAAAAGAGAGTTGAAACATTTCTGAAATAAAATGCATTTTACTGGGGTAGGGTTCTTATTCACCAGATATTAGTAAACCTATCTCCTATATAAAAGAAAGAAGAAGTTAGGCCATATTCAGTACTACTTCTGTCTTCCATAAAATGTTTATTTAGCCCTGCGGAAATCAAACTCGAAAAAAGGTTTCAATTTAATTGACTCTATATAGGCCTAAACTAGTATTTTTTTAAGGGAGTTACGAAGAAAAGATGAATATGTGGAGCACAGAGAATTTTTAGGGCAGTGAAACTACTCTGTATGATACTGTAACAGTAGCTATCATGGTATTGTACATTTGTCCAAACCTACAGAATGCACACCACCAAGAGTGAACCCGAATGTAAACTATGGAGTTTGGGTGATAGTGATGTATCAATGTAGGTTCATCAGTTGCAACAACTGTGCCACTCTGGTGGGGTATGTTGATAACGGGGGAAGCAGTACATGTGTGGGGACAGGGGAGAGCTGTACATGTGTGGGGACATATGCATGGGAAACATCTGTAGTTTCTGTTCAATTTTGTTGTGAATCTAAAATTACTCTAAAATATAATGTCTATTTTAAAAGAAGAGGTTATATAAAAACTAAGGCTACACTGTAAGTTTACCTCTGACAAGGTCTTATGCAGCAGGGAGCTTTGGTTTTTCAACCTGTGAGCTTCATCCACAACAAGAACACTCCAAGGGAATCTGTGAGAGAAAACCCAAGCTTTCAGTTTTGTGTAATTTAAACACATATTTCACAATCAAAAGTCTTACTACAAAACTGTGCCTGTTATTAAAAAGACTAACAGTAAGCCTCTTCTATTACAAATGCTACCAAATTACCTTCCTATCTGAGAGGCTACCATGTGCATAATACAGTATCTGGGTAAGGCAGTAAAACTAAGGGATTTTTTTTTAACAAAATGGGGAAGACCTATGAAGAAAGGAAGAAGCCAGAGACAGAAAGGAAAAGGAAACATTTATGATCTATTACTTTGTGCCAGACACTGACCTCAGGGCTTTATGTGTTATTTAGTCCAAAAGAATATAGCAGGCAGACAATTGTGCTCATTTTACTAACAAAGACACTAAAGCTCAGAAAGGTTAGGTGACTTGGTGGAGGTCATAAAGACAGAGCTGACGTTCAAACACAGAAGAAAAAAATCAAGAGACAGTGGTGCTGCAGGAACTTAAGAAATGTGACTTTAAAATGGGGAAGTGGTGAACAGAGTCAAATCTCACAGAGATGTCTAGGAAGATACATCCACTGAATTTGTTGACATGGAAGTCATTAGTGGCTGCTGCCAGAGCACATCTTATAGCATAGTGGGTCACATCAGCAATTTCTCAAGAAGTTTCAGTCATAAAAGTAAATACTTTGACAAACACTACTGGGAAGCTATTTTTAAAACATTCAAAATACAGAAGATTTATGTGGGAATTTTTCAAGTTGTATTATTTAAAACAGCAAAAAAATGGAAAAATAACCTAAATGTCCAATAATAGATGGTAAAATATTACATGGCATTTTAAATAATAAATATGATTATGTTGCAATTTAGAAGGCCTATAGAATAATAAAAAGATACAAATATCATATATTCTCTTTTACAAATGTAAAAGTCATGCAAAAGATAATAAAGTGGAAATTATAGGATGCTTACTTTTTATTTTATAAACATTCTGGAATCCCCCTACTTTATTTTCATATTTAAAAAACTAAATGTATATACCGGTAAAACAGAATATTAGAAAAACAGTAGGTATGGAAAGGAAAATTCCCCCAAAATTAGAGAAAGATCTTGAGCAGAGGTTCACCTTAAAAGGAGGAGGCCCTCTTCCTGAGGCTACAGAGAAACTCCAGAGGACAGGCGGAGGAACAGAGGTGCCTACTACACTACCAGTCACCTACTGAGAGGAGTGAGTAGAGGGAGGACGGAAGGTCCAAAGAGACTGCAGGAAGTCGAAGGAGAAGGCTGGGTGGCAGGAGCAGAGGATGCATTTAAGGATGGTAAGAAACAACGGCCCAGATGAAGTTGCACAGTGGTCATGAGATAAGGTACAGAAGTTTCTCTAGGATGGTGCCTGGCTCTGTTTGAATTAGCTTTCAAAACAGATTAGGTTCTATTCCCTAGTGAAGAACTAGACATTTAGATGTCCAAAAAATGCTTGTTCAGTGAAACAGGCTATAGAGAGGTGGATTTTGGCTCATGAAAGGAAGTGGGTCAAATCTCTCATCAAAGGATACTCTAAAGGATGCTCCCTGAAGAGGAAAAGATGGGGGGAATTCCAGCACTGAATGGAAAGTCTGATGAGGTAAATTCTAATCCTCTTGATCCAAAGAGTTTCACAAGTCTATTGTCCAAAACATTTCAAATTTTTCATATTTGTAACATGCACAGCCTTAACTCTTCATAATAAATCTTTTTAGGGCAGAGATGATATTACACTTCCCTGCTATTCTCAGAATGTACAATATGGTAATAAGCAATATAACCTTCCAAATATACTGAAAGAATATAGTTGTTGGGATTCATACTACAAGACAGCATTATAAATATCCCTCTGTTACTTAGGTTCTTAAATCTACCTGAAAATGCATTGAAAACAAATGATCTGAAATAGAAAGATTCTATTTCTGCTGAATAATGTAGAACTCCAGTACAACTAGCTATTTTGAGAAGTTCTCTTAAAAAGAGGCTCCACAGCACCAAATGCTGGGTTTAAATGTCTGCTTTGCTATTTATCATCAGCAACGTAACCTTGGATGGGTTACCAAATCTCTTACATTCCTCACCCGTAAAATGGATGATAATAGCTGCCTCATAGGGTTTTCATGAAGATTAAATGGGATAATTTATGTAAAGTACCCAACAACATTTATGTCCCAATTTTACTGTCTTTTGAGACTTCCCATATATTGCTATGTATTATGGATATCTGTACACTTCTTATCCCTCCACTGGAGTTTATGTCTTCTTAGGGTAGCTCTATGATTTACTTTCCCGAGAGTGCCAATAACTCTCAGAACAATGTCTTTCCAGTGAGTGACTTTCAACAAATATTAAGTTGAATATTAATAACAAAAAGAGAGGGAATGTATATCTTCTTAAGAAAAGTAAGATAATGGCCGGGCGCGGTGGCTCAAGCCTGTAATCCCAGCACTTTGGGAGGCCGAGACGGGCGGATCACGAGGTTAGGAGATCGAGACCATCCTGGCTAACACGGTGAAACCCCGTCTCTACTAAAAAAAATACAAAAAACTAGCCGGGCGAGGTGGCGGGCGCCTGTAGTCCCAGCTACTCGGGAGGCTGAGGCAGGAGAATGGCGCAAATCCGGGAGGCGGAGCTTGCAGTGAGCTGAGATCCAGCCACTGCACTCCAGCCTGGGTGACAAAGCGAGACTCCGTCTCAACCAAAAAAAAAAAAAGAAAAGTAAGATAATATGCTCACTTAAATGAAATACTGGATAGAAGTCGTGAATCTATGACCTAGCCCCTAGTATTTCAAAATAACACGAAAATAGAAATCCAACTCACAGGAACCTGGATGAGAAATAACATTTAAAATATTGATAAAATACTTTTAAAACAAAAATTTTTGAATATTAAAATACAGAATATCCACCTAACCATGTCATAACTACAGAGGTTATACAGAATGAAACCCTGTCAACATATCTTTCTTATCTAAACTCTAGCCCTTGTTTAATTTGCATTTTAACTGTTATCTTGACATGACCCTATCATTCCCATTATCAAGTGGTATTGAGAGTTAAATCTGAGTTTCCAATTTCATGGGCCAACATGAAGTCTAAAAGTTAACTAATTAGAGGTACACTTAAAACTCCCTTTTTAAAAAGTTAATTCCATAGCACTGATTGCTACTTTAGGTTATTTCCAGCAAACAGCTCAAATGAGTCTCCTATATTACAGTAAGATCTTCAAATGGTAGTACTGAAAGGGGTCTATGCAAGTTTCATGTAAAGAGCCTAATATCTATTAACCATACAAAGTATATTTAATCTCATTTAATTTTCATAACAGCTATTTGAGGTAAGAAACAATTATCCCCATTTTACAGATGAAGAAGCTGAAGTTCATGGAGATTAAATACCTAACCCAAGGACACACAGCTAATGAGTAGAGGACTGTAACATGGGGACTCCCGCCATGCTGCCTACCCATAAAGAGAACTAAGACATACCAGACATGCCAGGAGAGGCAAAGTACTAAAACGTGAAGGAAAGACATGACATTCACGATACATTGAACGCAAGTTCTTAAATAGTGCAACCTACTCACGATTTTAGAAACGATGCATCTTTCAAGCAAATCTGAAAAATTAGGAAGACACATTATAAAGGCTGGAATTGATAAATTCTGATATTGATAAGCTAGTTTTCTGTGAACTCTCTTAAACTACAGGATTTATCTAAGTCTCATTTGTTCATTAAGCAAAAAATGTTCTGAAAATAAGTTCTAAGTAGCGCCGTCTTAAAAACAAAGAGAAAAAAAGCCTGATTAAGGAAGGTCGGCCGGGCGCGGTGGCTCAAGCCTGTAATCCCAGCACTTTGGGAGGCCGAGACGGGCGGATCACGAGGTCAGGAGATCGAGACCATTCTGGCTAACACGGTGAAACCCCGTCTCTACTAAAAAATACAAAAAACTAGCCGGGCGCGGTGGCGGGCGCCTGTAGTCCCAACTACTCGGGAGGCTGAGGCAGGAGAATGGCGTGAACCCGGGAGGCGGAGCTTGCAGTGAGCCGAGATCTGGCCACTGCACTCCAGCCTGGGCGGCAGAGCGAGACTCCGTCTCAAAAAAAAAAAAAAAAGGAAGGTCAGCGGCACACACTTAGACTGAAGAACGAGGATTTAAAATAAGGCGGCCGAAGCAGTCTTCCATTCCTATCCTCCAATAACAGACATGATTCCTCAGTCCACAAAACCCTTTCCCCTGCCTGCCTGCCTGCCTGACTTCTGTTCATCAACCAAGAGGCAGTTCAACTGCCGCCTCCTTGAGAAGCCTTCCCCCTTGATCCACCAAGAAAGGAAAAGATTGAACTAATTTGAAGCGCAATGATCCTTCACTTCTTTTGGTCACAGCCCTCTTTTGAGACTCTGATGAAGGCAGACTCCCTGCCCAGAAAACTGTGTGCTCTCAACAAAACTTAAATATAATTTCAGCAGACTCTACAAATTCTAAGGTCATAGGTTAGGAGTTCTTGCTATAGAGAAACGAATGAATACCTCGTAGGTAGTCAGTAGCACATGAAAATGTGACTCCTGTTTCAGGTCTTGCTGAAGGCAGGCTCTTTCCTCCTTGTCGCCTGCATATGTTACACAGGAAAGACCTGGAGCAAATCTGAATCCAAGAAAAGAAGTAGATGAACATAAACACTAGATCCATATGACAGCATGTACATATCTGGAAAATTACATTTCATGGGAGGATTGCAATGTGCCGACCTCATGAGGTCCTACAACCAGAGTCTTAGGGCTCTGAATCTCATCTAAAGTAATGGTTGAACCTCAGAGCAAGTTCCTATGTGAACAGGTAAAGGGATCAGATCTAAAAAGGTCTTGTGCTGACTCTAAAAATAAAATGATCTCTTCCACATTAGTTACTTGCTACGTCACTATGAAAAATAGGCTGGGCACGGTGGCTCACACCTGTCATCCCGACACTTTGGGAAGCTGAGGCAGGCGGATCACATGAGGTCGGGAGTTCGAGACCAGCCTGACCAACATGGAGAAACTCCATCTCTACTAAAAATACAAAATTAGCTGGGTGAGGTGATGCATGCCTGTAATTTCAGCTACTTGGGAGGCTGAGGCAGGAGAATCATGTGAACGCAGGAGGTGGAGGTGGCGGTAAGCCAAGATCATGCCGTTGCGCGCCAGCCTGGGCAACAAGAGTGAAACTCCATCTCAAAAGAAAAAAACAAACAAAAAAACAAACAAAAACAAAACAAAAAATGGCTTCTAAGTTCAATACTTACTATAAACGATTACTGACCTTTAAATTGCCAATTACTCTTCCCCTATTATATCCTCAGTGTCTACCTACACTGCATAAGTTCAAAGTTTTCTGGAATAAACTTACTAATTACAACAATAGGTTGTTTTATCATATTTTATACATCATCCAGAAAAAAAAATCTTAATGAAGATAAACAATAAAATTTCAGCTACATCTACTCTGTACCTTTGCATTTCTTCTTTCCAGTTGCTCAAAACAGACAAGGGGCAAAGAATCAGAAATGGTCCTTCATCATTTAATCTTCCTGCCAAATAAATTAAGAGAGCAATAGTCTGGAACACAGAAAAAGAAGGCAGTTTTGATCACATTTCTCCATGAGAAACAACCATGAAGTTCCCACAACCCTGTAGGGAACACACACTCTTGTGTAAGACTTGTTTTACAAAGAAATATCGTACAATCTTCCGCACATTAGGAGAGTAATCCATTCGTAGAGCGAAATCATGTAAGCCTCAATATACTTGCCACGGAAATTTATGGAACTCAATTACTTCAGTAGTTAACAAGCAATGAGGCTCAATGTTTAGGTAATTGAACCTCTACTGTAAAGAAAAAGTCAGGAAAGACAATAAAAATCAATGAAAATCCAACTGATGACCAAGATCTGCAATACTCTGAAAATATTAAGCAAGAAGTGCCAAGATATGACTGTAAAAACCACCAATCGCATGGTGGCCCTCTGCTGCCTGCCAGGCTTTCCCGAGGGAGGATGCTTTCCTTCCTCTCTCACTTCCTCCCACCTTCCCCTACTGTTTTCCTTTCTTCCATATGTATTTACAGGGTGTCTTCTATTTGTTAGGCACTGTTCTATACGCCAGTGATACAACAGTGAACAAAACAGACAAAACCCCCAGCCGTCCTGGAGGACACATTCTAACGGGGAAAACAGACAATACATGATCTTCCTAAGCTTAAGGAAGGGTATAAAATGGAAATACTGGTAAAGGCAAATGAGCATACTTCAGAAGATTCTAGTACACCTTATGACTTGAATGTTGCTGTAATATACAGAGAAAATAACCTATTTTAAAATAAAAATGTGTCAACAGACTCCATCTTCAAATGCTGAGCTATTTCTGAGAAAAATCTGTCCTAAGGGTATAATTCAAAATCCTGAGAAAGCTACAAGCACAAGGATGTTCCATCAAGATTAAACAGCACAAAAAGAGGAGGAATCATTGCTTCTCATCTGTAGAACATTTAAGTAAATTATAAATTCTCTTGATGGAATATTATGCAATGTTGATAATGATTGTGAAGAATATAACAAGTAAAACATTATAGTGACACTGTTAGATTAACAAAATACAAACTATATATGCACTATAATTTCAACCACGGGCTGGGTGCAGTGGCTCACACCTGTAATCCCAGCACTTTGGGAGGCTGAGGCAGGAGGATCACTTGAGCCCGTAAGTTCAAGGCCAGCCTGGGCAACACAGTGAGGCCTCATCTCTACAAAAAAAAATTAAAAATAAGCTGTGCGTGGTGGCCTGCGCCTGTAGTCCCAGCTACTCAGGAGACCGAGGATTCCTTGAGCCTGGGAGGCAGAGGTTGCAGTAAGCCAAGATCATGCCACTGAATTCCAGCCTGGGTGACAGAGCAAGACCTTGTCTCAAAAACAAAAGTTCAATCATGCAAAACATTCATTGCAATTCATGGTTATGGTTAGAGTGCTTACATTACAGGGTGGTAGTTTTTATAACAGAAATAATTTTCTTTTTAAATTATCTATGTTTTCTTAGCCCAAACTGTGCCTGGAACCATTCTTTAATAAGTGACTTAATGAATTAAAACCATTCAGTCTAGCTTTTCCTGAGGATGCAATTTCGAGAAAGTTTATCTTTTATTCTATAATCCAGGTATGTCTACAAAACAAGTGTGGAGTCACTAGTGAATTCTAGCAAGAATTTAAGGAAGAAATTACAGCAATTCTACATAAACTCTTCCAGAAAATGGAAGAGAAGGGCATACTTCTCAACTCATTCTACAAGGCCAGTTTTACCCCAATACTAAAATTAGATAATGACACTACAAGAAAATTACAGACCAATGTCTTTCATGAACATAGATGCAAAAAGTCTAAACAAAATTTGAGCAAAACAAATTTGGAGGTGGTATCTTTTTAGAGAGCTTAAAGCAGAGCTATGTGAACATCTGAGGAAAGGACAAATAGCATTTGCTGGCCCTGAATAAAGTCAACAGGGCAACTGCAATGACTGAGGCAGAGAAGACTACAGGGAAGGCCCTTTCCCGGTGCAAGAGCCAGTTAGCCTGGATCCCAGGACATCTGTGAAACTGAGCTTTGTTTTAGCTCCAGAGCTCTCAGCTCCAGAATGAGTTATAAGGAGGTACCGCAGTGGCGGTGTGCAGTACTCGTCGCATCGTAACACACCTGGCATGTCTTCCCCAGGCCCATCTCATCTCCCAGGATACAGCCATTCTGACAATGGAAGCGCTGGGCGAGCCAGTTTACTCCCTCCAGTTGATAAGAGCGTAGGTGAATCCCTAGAAACAAAAAATAAAGCAAATCCGAAGAGCAGACATTTCAGCACATGCACAGGCAATGTTCTAAGAGTTTGAATGAGGAACACAGCCTAAATTCACGTAACTCTAAACCTCACTGGCCATATCTTTTGCTGAGGAGTTATGGATATCTAAACATCTGCTGACTTCCAAACTACTTTTTGAGCAGACTTATTCACCTTTATATTCAAAGCCCCAAAGTAGCCCGTCATTGTTACCTGATTCACTTGATAGATGAGAAAGTCAACCTGGGATCTGGCCTCTATACTGCCTGAGACTCACACCAGTGTCCATTCTGGGAAATGAGGCATTACTGATACAACCGAACAAAAAGCAACAACACATGGATTGTACATGTGTCTGCTTGCTTAATTGCACCCATTTAAATATGTCATCAATGCTAAAGGAAAAAACTTAGGACTACATTGAATAGCGCTTCAACACAGAAGCGCTGTTTTTAAAAATGGAAATGATGTTTCACAAAGGGTGCTTAACTGTGTACAGGGATGGCAGAAAACGTGTGAAATTAATATGGAGCTTACTGACTCTCTTTTCTCTTTCCCTTGGTGAAAAAAATCCGATTTCAAAGAATAGCCATATCTTGGGAAGGTGAAAAACCCTAAACATACTTTATATAAGAACTATTAGCAAAAACATAACTTTCTGGTTGAACTTATACCTTTAAAAAATCTTCAAAATATATATTAATTGTACAAAATTTTAAAAATAAGTTATTTTTTCTTAGGCACTTACAAATACCAAAGGAGCAGTAAACACTTTACATAAATTACAGTATCTCAGGCCAGGTGCGGAGGCTCATGCCTGTGATCCCAGCATTTTGGGAGGCTGAGGCGGGCAGATCACCTGAGGTCAGGAGATTAAGACCAGCCTAGCCAACATGATGAAACCCTGTCTCTACTAAATAATACAAAAATTAGCTGGGCGTGGTGGTGCACGCCTGTAATCCTAGCTACTTGGGAGGCTGGGGCAGGGGGAATTGCTTGAATTCAGGAGGCAGAGGTTGTAGTGAGCTGAGATCGCGCCACTGCACTATAGCCTCGGCAACAGAGTGAGACTCTGTCTCAAAAAATAATAATAATAAATAAATTACAGTATCTCATTTAATGCTTATAATGATTCTATGGAGTAGGTATTATCCCCGTTTTATAAATTAGAAAATTCAGAGATTTCTATTTCTGATGGGAGTATACTTATTTTCCCTTATTCCTCTTGCTAACTACAAATAAAAACCCTAGACATGCTACAGAAAGCAAGCACAAAACTCTGAAAGCTGCCGGGCGCAGTGGCTCACGCCTGTAATCCCAGCACTTTGGGAGCCCGAGGCAGGCAGATCACGAGGTCAGGAGATCAAGACCATCCTGGCTAACACGGTGAAACCCCGTCTCTACTAAAAATACAAAAAAATTAGCCGGGCGTGGTGGCGGGCGCCTGTAGTCCCAGCTACTCGGGAGGCTGAGGCAGGAGAATGGCGTGAATCCAGGAGGCGGAGCTTGCAGTGAGCCGAGATCGCGCCACTGCACTCAAGCCTGGGCAACAGAGCAAGACTCCGTCTCAAAAAAAAAAAAAAAAAAAAAAAACTCTGAAAGCTGCAGTGAAGAAGCAGACTCGCTAGGGACCTTGAGACCTGAGGAAGGACAGGGTAGTAAGTTCCCTGGAATTTATTTTTGTTTTATATATCCCAGTCTGACAGGTCAAGAAATCAGCAAACCGGAAACACCAACTGATGTAGACCAAAACCAAAATCGAACAACCCCCCCCATATTAGTCTCTTCTCATGCTGCTAATAATACCTGAGATTGGGTAATTTATAAAGGAAAGAAGTTGAATTGACTCACAGTTCCACATGGATGGAGAGGCCTCACAATCATGGTGGAAGGCAAATGAGGGGCAAAGCCACATCTTACATGGCAGCAGACAAGAGAGCTTGTGCAGGGAACTCCCATTTATAAAACCATCAGATCTTGTGAGATTTCTTCACTACCACGAGAATAATATGGGGGAACTGACCCCATGATTCAAATATCTCCACCTGGCACCACCTTTGACATGTGGAGATTATTACAATTCAAGGTGAGATTTGGTTGGGGACACAGCCAAACCATCCCACCCCCACCCCTCACAAGCCTGCTCCTGCTAGAAAATGGCAGCCTAGCAAGACAGGAAACTTTTAGATAATAACTGCTCTATTCTAGTAAACAGCACAGGAATAAACCTGTGGTCCCCACCAGCAAAGGCCAAGTGGAAAGCATAGACTTCTCACCTATAGCTATAACGAGTGCCCCAGCACCCCAGCCAGGATGGTATAAGAGAAGGCCAAGTAGGGAGCTGGGATTTTTATCCCCACCAACCAGTAACAAGGCCCTACCCCTTGGCCTTCACCTGCAGGATCAGTAGAGACTCGGGAGGGAGCCACAACTCCCACCCTCGCCCAGCAGGAAGGAGGAGCCCCTTCCCAATCCCCAGATGTGGACAGAGGCTGAAGGGGGAGCCTGGACTTCTATCCCCACCTGGCAATAACAAGGCAGCAGACCCTCTTCCCCTGCAGAGCAGCATCAAAGACAGTCAAACAGGAGGTTTGAACATGATTTAAAAAAAAAAAAAAAAACACGCCTGGCTCTAATTATTATAAAAATCATTCATTATATCAAGAACTGGGAAGATTTTAAACTGAACGAAAAAGATAATAGGTGCCAACACCCAGATGACACAGACGGTAGAATTATCTGACAAAGACCTTAAAGCAGTAATGATAAAATGCTTCAACAAGTAGTTATGGATGCACTCGAGCAATTGAAAAAACAGAAAACCTCGGGTAAGAAACAGAAATCTCGGCAAAGAAATAAAAGATATAAAGAAAGACCAAGTGGAAGTTTTAAAACTGAAAAATACGCTAACCAAAATAAAAGGCTACTGATGCTGTTGATGGCATCAACAGCAGAATGGAAGGAAGTGAGGAAAGAATCAGTGAACTCTACAGAACAGAAGTTAGAGAAAGATTACAATCAGAAGAGAGAGAAAGCAGACTGAAAACAAATGAACCTCAGGGACCTTCAGGACTACCACAAAAGATCTTACATTTGTTCAATGGTGTCCAGTAAAAAATGGTGAAGGAGGATAGGGCTGAAAAACTACTTAAATAAATAATAGCTGAAAACTTCCTGAATCTGGCTAAAGACTTACAGTTTCAAGAAACTGAGTAAACTGCAAACGTAACAAAATCCTGCCAGGCGTGGTGACTCACCCCTGTAATGCCAGCACTTTGGGAGGCCGAGGCAAGCAGATCATGAGGTCAAGAGATTGAGACCAGCCTGGCCAACATGGTGAAACCCCGTCTCTACTAAAAATACAAAAATTAGCTGGGTGTGGTGGTGGGTGCCTGTAATCCCAGCTACTCAGGAGGCTGAGGCAGGAAAATCGCTTGAATCCAGGAGGCAGAGGTTGCAGTGAGCCAAGATAGCGCCACTGCACTCCAGCATGGTGACAAGGAGAGTCTCTGTCTCAAAAAAAAAAAAAAAATTCCAAAGAAATACACACCGAGGTATGTAATTATTAAAATGCTGAAAACAAAAGACAAAGAAAACATCTTAGATGCAGCCAAAACAAAAAACCAAACACCACCTTACTTAAAGAGGAAAAACTATTCAAATGCAAGCAGATTTCTTGTCAGAAATCTTAAAGGCCAGAAAGAAATGGCACAACATGTTTCAAATACTGAAAGAAAAGCACCTCTAATCCAGACTCCTGTAATCAAGAAAAATAGTATTCAGGAATGAAGAGGAAATTCTCAGATGAAGGAAAACAAAGAGAATTTATCATCAACAAACCTACCCTCAAAGAATGGCTAAAGGAAGCCCTTGGAAAAAAAAGGATATGATAAAAGATGGAACCTTGGAACATCAGGAAGAATGTGAGAATGCAGCATTCAAAAATATGTGTAAATACAACAGGTTTTCCTTTTCTTGAGTTTTTAAAATTATGTTTGACAGCTGAAGCAAAGATTATAACAGTGTCTGACGTGGTTCTAAAGGTATATAAAGGAAATATTTAAGACAATTATAAACAGAAGGTAAAGCTAAAAATATAAAGGGAAGATAAATATTTAGGGAAGTAATGTTTATATAAAGGGAAGTTATGTTTCCGTACTTTACTCAAATAGGTAAAATGACAGTATTAATAGTCTGTGATTTTATACACACACACATACATTTATATACAATACCTGTAACGACCACTAAAAAGCTATACAAAGAGATAAACTAAAAAACACTGTAAATAAAACTAAAATTCTAAAAAATGTTCAAATAATTCACAAGAAGGCAAGAAAAAGAAAACAAAAAAAGATAAATTAAAAACAATAAAAATAAGATGGCAGAGTTAAGCTCACAGTAATAATTACATGAAACATAAATGGTATAAGTATACCAATTAAAAGACAAAGACTTGGCTGGGCACAGTGGCTCACACCTGTCATCCCAGCACTTTGGGAGTCTGACGCGAGAGGATCACCTGAGGTAGGGAGTTCAAGACCAGCCTGGCCAACATGGAGAAACCCTGTCTCTATACTAAAAATACAAAATTAGCCGGGTGTGGTGGCGCATGCCTGTAATCCCAGCTACTTAGGAAGCTGAGGCAGGAGAATCACTTGAACCTGGGAGGCAGGAGGTTACGGTGAGCCGAGATCACGCCATTGTAGTACAGCCTGGGCAACAAGAGCGAAACTCCATCTCAAAAAAAAAAAAAAACAAAAAAAAGACAAAGACTTCCAGAGTGGATTTTAAACATAACCCAATTATAAATTGTCTACAAGAAATTCAACCCAAAAATAATTAAATAAGTGAAAAATAAAAGGATGAAGTGGTAGACAAAATAGTGGCCCTCACAAAGATGTCCAAGCCCTGACCCTGGCATCAGTGAGTATGTTACCTTACATGGCAAAAGGCATTCTGAACATATAATTAAGGCTAAGGGGCCTGAGATGGGAAGAGTATTCTGAATTATCCAGGTGGGCCTGGATAATGCAATGGACATACAATCTAATCACATGCATCATTCGGAGAATCTTTAACAGCTGTGGTTAGAGAGGAAGCTGGCTAGAGAAGGATCAAAGAGATGAAATGTTGCTGGCTTTGAAGTTGGAGGAAAGGGGCCAGGAGTCAAGTAATGTGGGCAGCCTCTGGATGCTGCGAAATATATTCTCCCCTAGAGCCTCCAGAAAGGAATGAAGCTCTGCTGATACCCAAACACAGGAGAATACACATTCTTTTCAAGTGCCATGGACCGTACAACATATTCAGGGCCTGTCTTAGTCCATTTAGTGTTGCTATGGAATACTTGAGGTTGGATAATTTATAAATAAAAGAGGTTTATTTGGCTCATGTCTCTACAGACTGTACAAGAAGCATGGCACCAACGTCTGCTTCAGGTGAGGGCTTCAGACTGTTTCCACTAGTGGCAGAAGGGGAAGTGGGGCTGGCATGTACAGAGATCACATGGTGAGAGAGGAAGAAAGGGGTGGGGAATGCCAGGCTCTTTTTAACAACCAGCTTTCTGGAAGCTAAAAAGTAAGAAGTTGCTCACTCTCTCTGCTCCCCGCTCAGGGACAGCATTAATCTATTCAGGGAGGATTTGCCCCCATGACTTAAACACCTTTCACTAGGCCCCACCTCCAACATTGGAGATCAAATTTCAACATGATATTTGGTGGGAACAAGTAATCCATATCCAAACTAAAGGAGGGCCAGAAAACCTTAACACATTTAAAAGAACTGAAACTGTAGAGTGTATGTTCTCTGACCACAATGTAATAAAATTAGAATTCATGGACAGAAACATTAGAGGCAAATCTCCCAACACTTGGAACCTAGACAACACACTTCTTTCTAAACAGTCCATCAAAAGAGGAAGTCTCCAGGGAAATAAATACACTAAACTAAATAAAAATGGAAATACAACATATCAAAATTTGTGCAATAAAAATTAACTCAAAGTAGATCATGGACTTAAATAAGAAACTGTAAAGCTTTTAGGGAAGAACTCCTTAGGATCTAGGAGTAGGCAATGAGTTCTTATATTTGACACCAAACCACAAGAAAACTATCCGTAAGAGAAAAAAATTGATAAATTGATAAATTTTTAGCCAAAATTTAAAACTTTTGTTGTTGTAGGAACTCAGGGACCCCAAATGGAGGGACCGGCTGAAGCCATGGCAGAAGAACATAAATTGTGAAGATTTCATGGACATTTATTAGTTCCCCAAATTAATACTTTTATAATTTCTTACGCCTGTCTTTACTGCAATCTCTGAACATAAATTGTGAAGATTTCATGGACACTTATCACTTCCCCAGTCGATACCCTTGTGATTTCCTATGCCTGTCTTTAATCTCTTAATCCCGTCATCTTCATAAGCTGAGAAGGATATATGTCGCCTCAGGACCCTGTGATGATTGCCTGAACTGCACAAATTGTAGAGCATGTGTGTTTGAACAATATGAAATCTGGGCACCTTGAAAAAAGAACAGGATAACAGCAATGTTCAGGGAACAAGAGAGATAACCTTAAACTCTGACTGCTGGTGAGCTGGGCAGAACAGAGTCATATTTCTCTTCCTTCAAAAGCAAATAGGAGAAATATCGTTGAATTCTTTTTCTCAGCAAGGAACATCCCTGAGAAAGAGAATGGCCCCTGAGGGTAGGCCTCAGAAATGGCTGCTTTAGGGGTGGCTGCCTTTTACGGTCGAAGGCGAAGGGATGAAATAAGCCCCGGTCTCCTGTAGCGCTCCCAGGCTTATTAGGACCAGGAAATTCCCGCCTAATAAATTTTGGTCAGACAGGTTGTCTGCTCTCAAACCCTGTCTCCTGATAAGATGTTATCAATGGCAATGCATGCCCAAAACTTCATTAGTAATTTTAATTTCACCCCATCCTGTGGTCCTATGATCTCGCCCTGCCTCCATTTGCTTTGTGATATTACCTTGTGAAGCACGTGATTTCTGTGACCCACACCCTATTCGTACACTCCCTCCTCTTTTGAAAATTGCTAATAAAAACTTGATGGTTTTACGGCTCAGGGAGCATCACGCAACCTGCTGACATGTGATGTCTCCCCCGGTCACCCAGCTTTAAATTTTCTCCTTTTGTACTCTTTCCCTTTATTTCTTAGACCAGACAACGCTTAGGGAAATAGAAAAGAACCCATGTTGAATATCAGGGGCGGGGTTTCCCCTGATATTTTGTAAGACATATATCTGAGAAAATACCAGTATCTACAGTATATAAAGACTAGAGTGTGTCAAAACTCAACAGTGGAAAAAAAAACAACAACAAAGGATCCTATTTTAAAATGGGCAAAAGACAGAAGAAGACATTTTATCAAAGAGGTTTCATATTTCATTAGCCAATAGGGAAATTCATATCTAAGCCACAATGAGATACCATTACACATACATTAGAATAGTCAATATAAAAAAGTGGCAATATCAAATGCTGGCAAGGATGCAGAGAATCTAAACTCAATCACTCATACATTGCTGGTGGGAATGTAAAATAGTACAGCTACTTTGGAAAAAGTCTGGCAATTTCTTTAAAACCTAAACATGCAACTACCATATGACCCACTCACAGAACTCCTAGGCATTTATTACAGAGAAATGAAGATTTATTTTCATACAAAATCTATCCACAAATGTTTACAGTATCTTTCTTTTCTTTTTTGGCAATAGTCACAAACTATAAACAACTCAGATATCCTTCAGTGGGTGAGTGGTAAAACAAACTGTGGTATACTGTGCTGTGGAGTACTACTCAGCAATAAAAAGAAACTATTGATACATGCAACGACCTGGATCAATCTCCAGAGAATTATGCTGAGTGAAAAAAGCCAGTCCCCAAAGGCTACATGTTGTATGATTTTACTCACATATCATTTTCAAAATGACAAAATTATAGAAATGGAGAACAGATTAGCGGCTGCCAGGGGTTAAGTAAGTGGTGAGGTAGAAGGGAGGTGAGTATAGCTATCAAAGTGCAAGTTGAGGGATCCTTGTGGAGATGGAAAATGTTCTGGATTTGACTGTCCCAATGTCAATATCCTGTTGTGATAGCGTACCATCGGTGCAAGCATACACAATGTGATAGTGTACCACACTGCAAGATGTGACCATGAGGGGAAACTGGGTAAAGGTTACATGGGATCTTTCTGTATTATTTCTTACAATTGGTGACTCATGCCTGTAGTCCCAGCTACTCAGAAGGCTGAGGTGGGAGGATCACTTAAGCCCAGCAGGTCAAGGCTGCAGTGGGCTACGGCACTCCAGTCTGGGCGACAGAGTGAGACCCTGTCTCAAAAAAAAAAAAAGTTGAATTTTCAAAAATAATATGGAATTACATCCACAAAGATAACAATACTTAACACTTAGGAGTCAACAGCAAAAAAACAGAAATTACCCTTGGTAGGTTAGGCAGAAAAGGATGTAATACAGGGAATTAGATAACCACAAAATTGTCGAAAGGGCTGGAGGAGTAACATCCAGGCTGATCTTCTGGGTGCAACTGCTAAATCAAGCACCACAGAACAGGCACACCAAGGAAGTATCTACCTCCATGACCTGGAAGCCAGGAACCAACCAGGAGGCCACCGTACCGTCAGCTCCAGGAACCTATCAACCGTGATAACAAAATGAATGCTCTGTACCCACCCAGAGACCCATGAGGTAGTAGGCAAGAGGGAAGCAGAAAACCCAAACCCCTCTGGGTCCTTTCCCTCACTTTCCCCTTCCAAATCTCCCACAGTCATGTGCCTGGCTAAAGCCAAGTCACATTTACAACCAAACTACGGTGGGGTTTGGGAAAGGTAGTCTTTAGTTTTTTAACCTCCAGATGTAGATTCTTTTGCCCTTCTGTCAGGGAGATGACAAGTAGTGAAACAGCAAGCAAAACAGCAAGAAGTAACAGGTCTGCATATTCCAGAAACAAAAAGGTCCTAAGGTAATTTCATGATCCAAAGATGAATATCCAAATGTCCATCAATATTGGTAACCAAATAAACATTAAATTAAACAATACAATAACATGTTAACTTCTGAAATTAGAAAATACTAGTGTTACTGAGAGTATGGAGAAATAAGCAAAAATTTTGCATATTCTTTATTCTAGAAATAGTACTTTTCAGGAATTAAACGTCCATAGCTATAATAAATATTTGGTTACAAGGATATTTATTAGTGTTACTTACAATAGCAAAAAAAAAAAAAAAAAAAAGAACCTAAATAAATACCAAGAAGAAGGACTGTCTAAACTATGGTACCTCCATATACTGAAACACTGTAACCATTAAAAATGACGTTGAAGAAGACTGAATGATAAAGAAAAAAAGTTATGATTTCCCAAAATCATGTACATCAAACTCCATTTTTGCACCTTCCCCCTCCACCAGAAAGTAAAGGAAATTATACAGGATAGAGAACATGTTAACAGTAAGGAGATTATGGAGAATAATATTTATTTCTTTATGCATAGGCTATTTCCCTGAATGTTTTACTGAAAATATGTACTACTTCTGTAACCAAAAGAAAAAAAAAGCAGTAAGAATTTTTTTAACCAACTCATGAAGAACAGTTTCTCATAATACTAGTTTATTCTGGTAAATAGAAATAGAAATTTCAAGTTATAATATTCAGTACCTATTCCTTTGACCCTGCTTTTTTGTTTTCCTTCTCTCCACTACCAATTTATCCAAGCTGCCACATTTGCCTACTTAATTCTGAATTTACTCACTCCATTCCATCCACTCAAACTTGCAACCTCTTGTCTCCTCATTTTCACTAAAACACTTGCCCATATGTACGTTTCTCCCGGCATATTATCCCCAGCTAAGTATCAACTGGCACACCTTTCTGAGCCCTCTCTCACACAAGTTCTGAAAGAACCATTCCCAACACTTGAAAGGAAATAGGCAAACACCACAAACATCAACTTAAGATAAAGTCAAACATAAAAAGACCAGTCGACAAGCTCGTACTTAAACTGGATACATACTCCTTACAGCCACAAATTCTTACAGACTCAGGGTATCAAGGAGAGGTCTTTCTCTTTCCCATCTGCATCCTCTCCATTCAACTTCATCCTTCTCTCTTCTAAGCTGAACACAGAACTGCACCTTTTGTTTCATTCCTAGAATGACAAACCTCACTTTTTCATGGTATTGAGCACTTAAGTTATTGTTTATACTTTTAAATGCACTCTCACTAGTCTAAAACTCTAGGTAGGAAGGGTCCATATTTGTTTAGCTCATCTCTGTAGCCAATGCCTAAGAATACGCTCCCAGTAGCATTTAATCAGTAATGAATAAACGACTGTATTATTATTACTGATGCACGATTCTGTTAATACAAAGCACGCACTACGTTCCCCACTTGTAAATAAGGAAAACGAGGCTGGGGGTTCAGCGGCGAGTCAGCGCAGACCCGGGAAGAGAGCGGGGTCTGGGGCTGCAGTAAGTACCGTCAGCAGTGCAGCTGCAGGGCTGCGGGGCCTGCAAGGTTCGCGCTTTGCAGACTCTCCGCAAGGGCTAGTGTCAATAAATCGAGTTACGTGCGGTAGTGAGCGGACAAGCTAAGTTGGCATATAGTGCGTGGTTCAGTCAGTATTTATGAAGGACTCAAGACACAAAAATAGCTTCATAAAACAGTGCTTTGCTTGAGTCTGTCCGCTCACTACCGCACGTAACTCGATTCGGAGAATTAATCAGTGGCGAATTCTCCAATAACTGCGCGCACACAGTAAACGGAGAAGCTGAAGCTGGGAGATGAGTTGATCGTTTTACAGAAACAACCAATAAACTCCCCAGGCCAGGACCCAAACCCACTGTAACAGCAACGGGAAACCTACATCCTTGGTGCACCAGGCCGTCCAACTCTTCATCGGAGGCCTGCAGGTGGCGCTGATCTCACCATGTTTCCCCTCCACAGGCCGGGGGCCGGGCCTGGCTCCCGGGACTGCGACCTCATTCATCCCGCGTCCGCCGCCCCGCGCGCCGCGCAGGCGGGGGACGTGGCCAGCAGGCCCGGGCGCGGTTTCTCTCCGCCCACGGCAGGAGCGAAGGAAGGCCCTGGCGCCGGCGGGTAAACAGCCCACCGGGCGGCCCACCCGCTGCGCCTCCGGCCCGCAAGAGGCAGTCCCAACAGGTTGGCCCGCCTGGGCGAAGTCCGCCCGGAGCCCGCTCACCTGTCAGCCCCCATTGCCGTAAGTCCTGCTCCTGCACCCGCGCCCGCGCCGCCTCGGCTCGGCCCTCAGTATGAAGCCGCATTAAGAAGCCAGGCGCTTGGCCCCCGCGGCTGGCAGCGCCCGCGCGCTCCATCAAGCCAATAGAGGCCCCGCCCCGCGCGCCCCAGCATGCAGTTCCCTCCTAACCTCCCAACGCGCGGGGGCGAGCGGCGGCGCGCTGGGGCCCACCTGCGAGCGAGGCGCCGCCAGAGGGCGCATCCTGCCACGATTTCCGGAGCGGAGCTGTGCAGTTACCCTCCGGCTTAGGCAGTTTTTGCAGTGCGGAGTGGAAGGGCCGCCCAGTTCTCACTAGTTATGCTTCTGAAGCGCTAGGCGTCTGATCACGCGCTAGGCGTCTGATCACGCGCAGGGCGTCTGGTTGCCTGAACTGCCCGTCAAGGAGGTGGCATATGCTCTTCATTCATTTATTATTTAATCAATATCGACTATCATGTGTCAGATACTCCGCTGGGCCCTGGGGGTTGTAGAAGTGAGAAGGACTTGTTCCATGCCCTCCAGTGATTCATGACAAGATCAAACTGTCCTTGATCGCTTTACGTAGTGATAAGTTGGTTTAGTCCCTGAAATCCATTTCTTACTGCCTGTGACCTGTAGGCCAAAACTGGGAACCTCTGAATAGTAGTAAATTAAAATCACCAAAGACGTCATTGTTGCAGTGGGTATCTCGAGTGCATTATGGCGAGCAGATTGAGACAATGTGTTCAGTGACTCAACATCAGCTTTGAGTGGATTTATCATGTACTACATCACTAATATAAATATGATAATAACAAAATAGCTGCATTTATTGATGAAGTTCTAGGTGGTGTCCTAAGGGCATTAAGTATGTTTTCTTATTTAACCCTCACAATAACCAATAATTAGGTGTTATAATTGTCCTCACATTGTAAATGAAGATATTGTGACTTGTAATGGTAATTGGCAGTACTGGTACAGGAATGATATTATTCTCTGGCTAATGTCATTAGAATAGTATTCTCATTTAGGTTAATCTTGGTGCTTCCTTCTTCAGTAAACTCATGTTAAAGTTGCACCCTCCATTATTCTCATCTTCCCCTAAAACAAAAGGGAGAAATTCGTTCTGAGCTACAAAAGGGATGACTTCAGTTTGGTTTATTCATAAAAACTCAAGCAAAGCACTGTTTTATGAAGCTATTTTTGTGTCTTGAGTCATTCATAAATACTGTCTGAATCATGTACTATGTGCCAAGCACTCTTTATGGTACTGAAGATAGAGGCCACTAATCTCCTGGAGCTTATATTTTAAGAGGAGGAGAAGAGCAATAAATAAAAATCAGGTAGGATTAATGCTAAGAGAAAAGTAAAACAGTCACATAATGGGGCAACAGTAATTTTGTACAGCAGCTTTCCTGCTTGGGTGTTTTCTCAAAACAAACCTGAAGACAGATTTATATCCTTTGGTAGCTTCTCCAGAGGGACCTCTGTCCTATGCGGCTGCTCATGAGTGGTTTTTGCATCTTGGTCTCCATGTTTGACTTATCTCCTCCCCTCTAGATTCTACCAGTAGACTTATCTGCTAAAGCAGCCATATCAATCACTTGCCACTTAAATACAAGCCTGTTTATTATTTTTAACTTAAAGTACGTTTGTTGTAACAGAATACCAGATGATACAGTCCTAGTTATAAGCTAAGTAGACTGTTGGTATACTGAGTCTGGTACCTAAAATACAGCTAAGAAAGGTAACTGAGAGACTCTAGGTCTGCCAGTGAGGTGACACATAGAAAGGTTTAGCTCTGAATACTGCATGAAGAGATCTGTAGATGATCAGGATAGAAGCAAGGAGGCAGTTTGGAAACTATTGCAGTACTCTGGGCAACAAGTTGATAGTTTTGGGGCCAGCATGGTGATAGTGGGGTGGTGAGTAGTGGTCTGATACTAGATATTGAAAAGATAGAGCCTATAGGATTCACTGATTGAGCGTCTGGTAGAAATGGAAAAGCAATGGTTGGTTTCAGGGATGTGGCCCAAGCAACTGGTGGCGTGTGTTGGATTTGTACCAACAGTGTTGGGCACATAGTATGCACTCAATAAATATTGTTGAATGTTTGAATGAGGTGCCTGTGGGACAATTTTAAAGTCTAGGGCATATGATTGTTATAACTTTGAGGTACAGAGAGTGCATTTCACAGATGGGCAAATCAAGGCACAGGAAGTTTAGGAAGTTGGTCCAGTGTTTTCTAATGAGTCATCATTAACTGCCAGAATAAAATTTAGTCTCAACTCATTTTTCATTCATTGTTCAGGTTATACAATCATGCTGTTTTTGTTAATTCTTTGTTTTATTCCTCCACAGAAAGGATATGTCCTTTGGCAACAGCAACTCCATGAGATTAATGCTAACTTAGCATGTGCAAACATTACCAAAACAAACATGGATTAAGCACAGATTAAGAAACAAGTTATGTTTGCTGTTCGTTATGTCCTTGCTCTGTTAGGTAACATCAGGGCACCAGTTGGAAGCACCTAGTGAGTCAGATATGGAAATCGGATAAAAGCTGTGAGCAAAGTGAACGTTTATTCAGACCTCTTGAGTAAATGAACTTGGAACTTTGGGCTTATGTTAGAATTACATCAGTGTGCCCATGGGTGGAAAATTTTTGTGCTGGGATGAAAAACACTTGGGTTTTCTTTCTTGCAAGAAATGAAAAACTGTATTTTGACTTTTAATGCCAGTATACCTCTTTGTCATGAAATAACATGTAATAAATTTAGAACCCAGAAAGCCAGGGAAAATATACCAGAGTATAGAAGTATAGAAAAAAAGTAAGTTGGTTTCATAGGACTCTTGCCCAGTCACCTCAGAGAATTGCCACTCCCTTTTACTATCAAAGGTAAGGTTGTAAAACAGGAATATTATCAAGTAAATCTTCGAGAACATTGTTTAGAAATTGTAGGCATCAAAATTTGCCCACAGTCTTTTTGTTTGAAAGGATGGTGTTTCCCTTTTTAACCAGATGCCTTTTGACTGTCATGCCGTGCCATCACATTGGTCACATAGAATTTCATTCTTTATGTTCTCTAGCCAGCAGCACAACATTTATGCAATCTACCTGTCTAGTCCCTGAAAGCTTTTGAGTTTGCCAACTCTGGAAATTTAACTTTTGTGACATATTGATGGCAGTGATGGCCTGTCTAGAGCAGCTGCTCTCATGAAGCCAGCTGCAATGGGGGTGGCACACCAGGGCTGCCAGCTCCATGGAGCCAGGGGGAGCCAGGAGCAGGTGGAAGCCCTGCCTCCTTCTGAGCTGGCAGGGCAGGAGCTCCCTGCTCCCCAGGCGCAGCTGTGGCTGCCCAGCTGCAGCTGCAGACCTGGGCATCCCTGTGCTCTTTGGGGCTGAGAGCAGGCAGGAGCCCTACCCTCTCAGGCACAGCTGCAGCTGCCCAAGTCATGTCCACCAACTGGGCCTCCCTGTGCTTTTGGGGGCCTGGAGCAGGCAGGAGCTCCACCCTCCTGGGTGCAGCTATAGCTGCTCAAGCCACAGCTGCAGACCTGGTCATCTCTGCACTCTTGGGGGCCCTGGAAGGCCCCTCCTGTTCCTGCAGGCTAAGAGGTGTCTGCTCCCATTGCTGGCCTCTCCCTGCTGCCAGCACCCTCTCCATTCCCAGAGCAAGGTTGGAGCTGAGGCTGGGTGCTGTCGCAGCCTGGCTGGGTGTGTGCCCATCCAGGCAGCACTGACATGTGGCTTTAGCCCCCTCTGGACTTTGGGTGCCAGCATGGGAGGGAGGGCGAGGGGGTGCTGAGGGCAGCTCAGCCTCTGTGCTTGCCTGCAGGTGCCCCTTTGCACGAACAGTCTGGGTGCCATGAATGGCAGCAGGAGGCAGGAAGGGAGCAGGTCACTGGTGAAGACGCACCCTCAAGCTGGGTGGGGCCTGAAGCCTGGAGGCTGGGATGCTGGTCCCAAAGACAAGAGTGAGAACTTGTGGTGTTTTATCTGAGTGCCTATGGACCAGTAGGTGTGCACTTCCTCTCCTCTGAGGCCTGCAAAGGCCCCAGACTCAGTCAGACTTGAGACAATGGGATGACCGGCCACGGAGAGGAGCTACCCACCCCAGGGTCTCCTCTCTGCTGAGAGCTGAGGAGATGATGATGACCCACCAGCTGAGGAAAGCAGCTGCTTACTCCAGGGTCTCCTCTCTGTGAGAGCTGAGTGGACGCTGGGACTACCAGCTGCAGAGAGGAGCTATCTACTCCAGGGTCTCGTCTTTGCTGAGAACTGAACACTCAATGGGATAACCACCATGTGGAGAGGAGCTACCCAGTGTGGGTCTCCTCTGAGCTGTTCTGTTGAAGGGGTGGCCTGCCCCTCCACACCTGTGGGTGTTTCTCATTAGGTGGAACGAGAGACTTGAGAAAAGAAATGAGACATAGAGACAAAGTATAGAGAAAGAGAAAGTGGGCCCAGGGGACCGGCACTCAGCTTACAGAGGACCCACACTGGCCCGGTCTCTGAGTTCCCTTAGTATTTATTCATAATTATCTTTACCATCTTAAAGATAAGGGAGTGGCAGGACAATAGGATCATTGTAGGGAGGAAATCAGCAGTAAGACATATGAACAAAAAAAACCTCTGTGACATGAATAAGTTTAAAGGAAAATGCTGTGCCTTGAGATGCATATGCAAACATCTCCATAAACCTTTTAGCAGCTTTGTTTCAGCGTATCACATGGGGAGAAACCTTGGACAATACCTAGATTTCCTAGGCAGAGGTCCCTGCGACCTTTGGCGGTGTAAGTGTCCCTGGGTAGATGAAATTAAGAGAATGGTGATGACTTTTAACCAGCAAGCTGCCCTCAGGCACTTGTTTAACAAAGACACCTGCACAGCCCAAAATCCATTAAACCTTGAGTCACCACAGCACATGTCTCTTGCAAGGACAAGGTTGGGGGTAGGGTCACAGATTAACAGCATCTCAAATACAGAACAAAATGGAGTCTCATGTCTACTTCTTTCTATATAGACACAGTAACAGGCTGATCTCTCTTTCTTTTCCCCACATTTCCCCCTTTTCTTTTCAACAAAACCACCATTGTCATCATGACACCGAGATTACATACTTCACAAAGTAATAGAATATCACAAAGCAAGTGGAGGCAGGATGAGATCACAGGATGGTGTTACAATTAAAATTAAAAATGAAATTTTGAGCATGCATTGTCATTGATAACATCTTATCAGGAAACAGGGTTTGAGAGCAGACAACCTGTCTGACCAAAATTTATTAAGTGGGAATTTCCTCGTCCTAATAAGCCAGGGAGCGCTACAGGAGGCCGGGGCTTATTTCTTCCCTTCGGCTTCAACCGTAAAAGGCGGCACGCTTCCAAGGGGGTCGTTTATAGGCCTACCCTTAGAGCGCATTCTCTTTCTCAGGGATGTTCCTTGCTGAGAAAAAGAATTCAGCGATATTTCTCCTATTTGCATAAGAAAAGAGAAGAAATATGGCTCTGTTCCGTCCGGCTCACTGGCGGCCAGTTCAAGGTTGCCTCCCTTGTTCCCTGAACATTGCTGTTATCTTATTCTTTCTTCAAGATGCCCAGATTTCATATTGTTCAAACACACATGCTCCACAAACAATTTGTGCAGTTAAGGCAAGCATCACAGGGTCCTGAGGTGACATATATCCTCCTCAGTTTACAAAGAAGATGATGGGATTAAGAGATTAAAGTAAAGACAGACATAAGAAATTACAAAAGTATTAATTTTGGAGAACTAATAAATGTCCATGAAATCTTCACATTTTATGTTTTTCTGCTGTGGCTTCAGCTGGTCCCTGCGTTCAAGGTCCCTGACTTCCCGCAACATTCTTTCTCCCTTTTTCTCTATATAAATGTGCCATGGCGATGAAGGCTTGTTCATTCTCTCGATTTTGACGCAGGATTCTTCGACTGGTCCGGCACACTAAAAACAAGCCGATTAAACAGAGACACATAATTCCAAAATTTACTGCAGTAGAGTTCTCAATAGACTTAATCCAAGTCGTGGGGTTTAATCCATAAAGATTTTTTGCCACTTGATCTAACGCCTCAGCTCCAGGCACAATATTTAAGTGACTTTGAGAGGCTTCAAAAATTTGTTCTTGTAATTTAGAAATGTCTAAAGTGAGATCATCTTCTCTTCTTACCATGTGATAAGTAATCTACTGGTGGGACTGACAGTAGGTACTTCTACCAACCAATTTTGAATAGCAGGCATTAAACATCCTGGTGCTCTCCCTAGGCAAATAGGAGGATAACGATACCCAGTGGAAATATTTATCATCATTCCTTCTTCCTCCGGTTTGGCAGGGCAACGATCATCTGTAGGACCAGGTACCCACACACCATTATTAACATATACTTCAATAGGATTCTCCATCCATGTGACTGCCCGAATTAAGGGCGGGAAAGGCACATAGGCCCAGTAGGTATAATTAGCTGCAGCTGCTCCTGCAGGCGTGGGGAGACTTACCACCGTTGATACAATCATTAAAGCTGTAAGCAGCATTTTTCTGGGGTTTGTGTCACCTTTGTGCTAGCTAGGCTTTTTCCAGCTAACGGTGTCAGCTTCTTGAACTGTGCCCAGGTCGGCAGCTCCGCCTTCTTGGTGCGTGGTGACTTCATCTGTTCTTCTGATATCCATCACTTGGTTCATCATGCGAGTCAGTGGTGCTCGATTGCGGTGTTTCCGTCTCCGTGGAGGCGCTTTTCTTTGCATCTCCGATGGGTTCATTGTAGAACTTCAAATGTTTAGTGGGTATCCAAACAGGAAGCTGATTTTCTCCTGGTGAAACACAAGCAAAACCTCTTCCCCAGGTTATCACCTTCCCTATTTCCCATGTCTTATTTTTGTTGTCTTTCCACCAAATCAGTTTTCCTTCATGTGGACTGTTCTTTTTACCAGTAAGATGTTGTTCTGCAGAAGTAGTACTCTGATTTCTATAAATGTTTAAAAAAATTTAAAGTATAGAGTGCTAGATTAAGCTGCATCTGAGGAGTGGTATACTCCTTACTGTCTCCCCCTTCTTTTTGTTTAACTAACTGGTTGAAGGACTTGACCTACGAAAGTTTGACAAATAGTTGGACTATTAAGCATTCCCTGAGGTAACACTTTCCACTGAAACCTGGTGGCTGGTTCTTTATTATTTATGGCTGGTATAGTAAAGGCAAATTTTTCACCATCTTGCTCTGCCAGAGGAATGGTAAAAAAGCAATCCTTAAGATCAATTATAATTAAAGGCCAGTCTTTTGGGATCATGGCCAGAGAGGGCAATCCGGGTTGAAGAGGCCCCATGGGTTGAATTACAGCATTTACTGCTCTTAAGTCCATTAACGTATGCCATTTGCCTGATTTTTTTTGAATTACAAATACAGGAGAATTCCAGGGTGAGAATGAAGGCTCAGTGTGTCCCTTTTCTAATTGTTCTTTTGCTAATAAATGTAAAGCCTCCAGTTTTTGCTTCGGTAGCGGCCAGTGATTTACCCATACCGGTTTTTCTGTTTTCCAAGTTAATGGAATGGGTTCAGGAGGCTCTACAGTGGCCGCCCTTAAAAAGGATACCCTATTCCTTTTCTTTCTTGATTTTTCTCAGTCTCAATTGGGACTTTAATGCCATTTTCATTTTTTCCTAATCCCTTTCCTGGTATATATCCCATCTTAATCATGATTTTTTGACTTGTGGGGCTGTATAGTGGAGCGGGCATAATGATTTCCGCACCCCATTGTTGTAATAAATCTCGACCCCATAGATTAACAGGAATTGAAGTAATCATTGGCTGAACAGTACTTTCTTGATTATCTGGTCCTAAACAATGTAAAATCATTGTACTTTCATACACTTCTGAAGCTGTGCCTACGCCGACAAGTCTTGTAACAGCCTTTTGTTTAGGCCAAGTTTTTGGCCACTGATTTAAAGCAATGACAGAGATATCTGCTCCAGTGTCTACCAACCCTTCAAACTCTTTTCCTTGAATAATGGCCTTACACACAGGTCTGCTCTCAGAGACCTGACTTGCCCAATATGCAGCCTTTCCTGCCGGATCAGTGCTTCCGAACCCTCCTGTTCTTTTTATCTCACTGTTTCCAACTTTAATATAAGGTAAGAGTAATAATTGAGCAATCCTGTCTCCTGGACTGGAACTCCAAGGAATTGAGGAACTAATAACCAATTGAATTTCGCCTTTATAGTCTGAATCAACCACACCAGTATGAATTTGAACTCCTTTTAGATTTAAACTTGATCTTCCTAAGATTGGTCCTACAGTCCCCTCAGGCAATGGGCCATATACCCCTGTGGGGATTTTTTGTGGGGGCTCCCCTGGAAGCAGAGCGACTGCTTGTATGGTGCATAAATCTACTGCTGCACGGCCGCTTGTGGCGGGGGATAATTGCTGTATTGTGATGACTGGCTTATTCCCTGAGACACTTGTGGCAGTGGGGGTTGTTGTTCCTGAAAACCCTGAGGAACAAAGGGCTGAATTTGGAATGCCCCAGTTTGTTGCGGGGCCTGAGGCTGGCCCCTCCTCTCGTTTCCCGACAGTGGTTGCCCATTTTTATCAAATTTAGAA